>NW_009798279.1:1044717-1055791 GCF_000520075.1 Aphanomyces astaci
ATAGAGCGTTCTTTCCTCTACAACTGGATAACTTCAGATTTTTGTAATTTTGCTTAGCCTATGAGATAAGGCCAAAAAGCTAAGGGGTCGAAATGAGGGCAACAATTGGCCGTTTACGTTAGGTTATTTTTTAGGAGGGTCTGCCTGCAACATTAACAACATGGCTACCGGTCGCGAAGACATACCCACCGACTGCCGCACGACTCTCGCCAACGCGGCAAGCCATGCAACTTCGACCGGCGCAAGACAGACACCGCCAACCACGGCAGGATCGGCCTCGGACCGGGCTCGGACCGGCGCAAACAAGCAACCGGCCGCATTCGCCTGCGGTCGATGCTGCCTCCTAACAGTAAACTTATCACGACAGCATCGACCGCAGGCGAATGCGCTATCGGCCGCAACTGACCTACGCCGCAAGAGTCATCACCACATAAGTCATAAGCTATTGACTGCGGCATACATACCGTGCCAGGGAACTGCACCTCACCTACTGTATGCCATCACCGACCCTGAGCCTTCGCTGCTCCATGTTTATGCACCGATGTCTCTATCCGGCCACTATAACCGGATACTAATTCCAGCAAATCCAGTACAAGTCCATCAAATCTGTGTGACTTTTACTGGAATATTTGCTGGTCAGAAAAGTACTGAACCGGATACTGGTGCGGTGCGAAAATATTTCAGTAAATTTTCAGTAAATCAGCACACAGATTTACTGATTGGCCAATTTATTGGGCGCGGTGGACACGCTCTAACTTTGACATTTTATTTGCCCCGATTCAAAGTCTTACACTTGATTTGTATTCGGACGATGCTATAAAGCTAAAAAAAGTGAGTTTGGCCCTGCAACTTTTACGTCGAGATAATTTGAACTTCGCCGGATATGGAGGATTAACAGTAAATGGAGCTCAAAATCACAGATCCGTCACGTTAATATGATGTCCTGACCATGTCAGTGTTGATTGGCGCCGACATGGGCCGACCACGTGGTCAGTACAAGTCCAAGGAGCTGAACGCTGCCATACAGCGAGTGCTGGATGGTACGAAGGGAAACGTCGTCGCTCAAGACACTGCCTTGAAGTGGGCCAGCTTTGCAGCGACGCTGGGCTTGATGCCATTGCCTGATGGACAGATTAGGTCTACTTCCGAGGAGGTAGTTTTAACGAAAAGTCGTCGGCGCTAGTGAAGTGTCGAAACCTCATTGAGTCAAATGCGATACATTTGATGCCTTTATTTTTCGTTGGGCATTCTCCAGCGCAAGGACGGAGGATGTCGCCCCCCAGCTTCCACATGTGAGTGCTGCGATCGAACGACACAGACACCAGCGTGTCGCCTGGGGGCTGAACTTGGCCATCCTCACGTACTTGAAGTGACCGGAGAAGGTGTTGGAGTTGGCCCAGTCGAGGTCCCAGTTCCAGGTCTTGATCGCGTTCTATAATCATCGTCACTTGGAGGGCACCAAGGGTAAAGTCGGATGGACATCGAGGCTTCGGATGCAGTCGTCATGGCAGCTTCAATCTCGACCACGAGGCTCCAAGTCGTCAGGCGCACACTCGGAGGCGCAGATCATCGGAGCCAGCAATGAGCCAGTTCTTTTGGAGAATGAACTGAGCCGCTTGAAGGAGCTTTGTTGACATGTGGATGATGTGGGGACTGAGGGGCTTCCGATTTCGAGGCTGGGGGCGACGTGTCTAGGATGTCGACATCTCCAGAGCCACGCCCGATGGCTTCATGTGGCAACGATGAATGTCAGTCAGGAGACTTCACTCGAGCGGAGAGATCGAGGTGCTTGAAGGAGAGGCTGATGGCTGCGGATTGCATTGCTCGTTGCAAGTTTTACCTTATTCAACTGTGGTACGTCTTGTAACTTTCATATGCTTTGGTAAGCTTACTTTTACAAACCTTGTTGGTCCGACATGGTGGCATTTCATTTTCTGCACAAACGTTATTTTAACATTCATCATCATTACGAATGATAGACCCCATCTACAAATTCAATAGTGTCTCAAAGGACCCGATCCCGACCCTCGAAGGACTGATGCCTTGCGTAGCCCTCACTGTCAGCGATGCCTTGTTCTTTACGACCCCTTGTAGTCGATTTATTTGAGTGTATACTGTACGATACAGCGAAGAAGCATGCCTCTTGTGCTAGTGGACATTGCCGAAATGTCGACATGCAGCGGGCCCTCCATCGCGCAGTGCCCGTAGAACCACCATCACCACCGCCTCAATTCCAAACCGGCTGCGGCTACGGAAGGCGGTGATGGTTTGGCCATGGCAGCGCGTCCACAGCCGTGTGTTTATTCGTTCAATACGCCCTCACTACCACTGTTGGCCAAGCAGCTGGCGTGGACTGATTGCCTGGTTAAACGTGGTAACCACTCGATTTTTCACCAATAACATGACTCTAACTACCAGTCAAGTCCCGAGACGCCGCCACCAACATTTCGAACTGGACGACGACTCCTAGTTTGGCCTTTACAATTCGGACGAGATGGAGGGGGTGTTGAACCCTAAGGTCGACTTCAGGGAAGCCGAACACGTCGGAGTCACGATATAATCTGACGCTCTGGAGCTAACGTTACAACAGTTTATTTGTGCGACGATATCGTCGTGACGTCATGCTCTCATGCGTTCAATTGTTGTAAAACCCCTTTCCGACGAAGTGACACAAAGCGGTAACGTTAGTGTTAAAACTAGATATCCTTTTCATGTCAGAATCCTTGGTGGCTGCTTAATTGGCCACCAAAAGCTCCTTCGCCTCTTCGATGCAGACCCATTCGGAGCCTTCCGGCACTTGTTGCAACAAGATTTCCACTTCTTGTTGGATCGCATGAAGGCGATTTGTGCTTTCTGGCAGCATGGCTTCTGTTTCGGCCAGCACTTCTTCTTGCTTGCGGATGTCGTGGTCGTCGTACTTGTCCTTGTCCGCGCGCATGGTCTCGATCTTGAGGATCTGCTTGGCCTTCTCCTTCTCGTAGTAGACCAGATCCTTCTTCGACCGCTTGAGAATGCCCACCTTCAACTTCAGATCCTTCTCGTTCACCATAGTCGTCCACTGTTGAGTTTCTGACACACCACACGAACGAAACGGTATAAATATCCGGATAAGTTGAACTTGACCGGTTACTCAGTACTCAACTACGTAGTATTCGCAAAAAGAATGGGAAAGCGACCTGTTGTCGACATCCGTGAGGGGTATGCTGCTGCCCTGGCGCTGGCCGAGCGCCCAGGGAAGCATTGCAGCATGAGAGCCTTTCCTTCCTTCGTCCATCCTGGATTGTGTATTGACGGCATCGAAGAAGAGTTGGCCTGGCCGCTGCCATCCGGCCAAGCTCGCGACATTGTCAGTCACCTTGCTTCTCGCACGTCTCAGCATATCCAAGTCGTGGATGACTCGTGTTGCGTGCATGCATCGGCTCTAACCTTTGACAATCCCGCGTGGAACACCCTTGTGGCCTCGCTCGTGTCTGGCGAAGTCCGGCGCCAGTTGGGTTTGACCGAGTTCGAGCTGACTGCAGCCCTGTCCCATCTTGTCATCGACACAAAGCAAGCGAGCAGCGCTGCAACCGTGACGCCACCGCGTGCCCCTGCGAGTTCCTTTGCGACAATGGTCGTGGCCATGCCATCCTACCACGAAGGCGGCCAACTGGTCGTTCGCCTGGCCCGATCCCGCCACTCGTTTGAAACATCGGGAAAGAGCGTTGCGAACATGTCGTTGCCTCACTATTGCGCGTTTTACCATACAAAAGGCAGTGTTGTGAAAACCACATCGCCGTCTGCAGGGCGCCGCGTCTGGCTGGTCTATCACTTGACACTTCAACACCCCAAGCCATCCGAACCACATGCATCCTCTCCTCCACAGGCCGCGCAGGTGCCGCCGCCCCCACCCCTACCGCCTTCCGTGGCCGCCTCTGTGTCGGCGCTGCGGGCGGTGGCGTTGACGCGTCATATTCGTCCCCAGCCGTACGTCCATTTCCTCCAATACGCCCCCGTAACGTCGTCGTCGTCGCCGCCGTCCGCCACGTCGCCACCGCAGTTGTCCTGGGAATGTTTGTCCGGCCAAGACCTGGCGCAGGCCGAAGCGCTGGTGGCCACTCGTTTCTTCGACGTGTACTTGACCAAGATGACCCGGCAACACAAACGCCCCGTCAAATTGCGCAAGTTCCACCGCCGGAACCACCGCTACGATTTGATCCACTACATTAACGAGATCGAAGAAGACTTCTTGTTTGGGAGCGACTACTCGGATGAAAGGGACGAGTTCTTGAACCCGTACGATGACTACAGCGAAGACGACGAGTACGAACACGTCGAGGTGGTTACCGGTCCCAAGGTCAAAAAGGAAAAGTTCTTGGTGGGGCGCCTTGTACCCGCGCCAACGTCGGACGCCCCGGCCGCCTTGGCGCTTCAAGCCCCCGTCGTGACCCGCGACGACTTTGTTACGTCGTTCCCGTCGGCGACCCCTGGTCCCCATGTGGCGCTGTTGTTTTACCCGAAAACACTCCGGCTACAGCTGCTGGGCCTGCCCAAAGGCGTAGACGCGTTGACTTATGCGTTGAAAGGTCCAACAGACGAGTCGACGGACGCTGCCGGCGCGGCTTCTTCTTCGTCCTTGCCGTCTACATCGACCATTTACAGTACGACGCCTGCTACGGACGTCCTGCTGCTGGGGTACCCGTCCACAGCCTACATGGCCCGCCGCCTGGTCCAGATGTTCCGCCAACATGCGGACCAACACTCCAAGCCAGGGACAGGGTCGACGTCCCGTCGGTGGCACCAGGAGGCACACAACGAAGCCGCGAAAACCGCGCTGCTGCCCATGCTGTACGCGCTCGTGGAGGTACGCGATGTATCTCTCCTGAGCGAATTCCTCCAGTTCTTTTTTCCAACGTTCCTTGCCGGCTACTCCAAGTACGACGGCATCGACGACCACCTGTTTGACGCGCTGGCATCGACAGTTTCGACGTTTGGCGTCGATGCCATGTACAAACCCCTTCGAAGCCTCTGCCAGCACACGTGTGCGCTGGACCGGACGAACGGCGCGGCGAACTGCCTCGCGCTTGTCGCCCATTTCTGTGGCACCCCCCCGCGGGTACATCACGACGAGATGGTGCTTCGCGGGACCCAGATTATTTCCGGGTACCATCCTCATCACCATCGCCGCCATGTGGATGATCCGTCGTCGCGTACGAGTGCGGCGGTGACGGCGCTGTGGAACACGCCGTTTGCGGGGGAGCTGGTGCGCGGGTGTTTTGGCGACATTGTCGACGCCAGGCTACGCGACGACGCCAAGGTCGTCCAGACGACGACGGGGGGCCCGCACGGCACCAACTGCGGATGCCCATCCCATCACAACCACGTGCCTGCCATGGACCTTGCGTTCCTCGTGCAATTGCTGCAAGTGGACGACGCGATCGACTCGCGCATGACAAGAGCCCTGACGTTTTTGCACACCAAGCTGCCATCGTCCGTGACATCTGTCGTGGATTCGTTTGCGTTTCCATCGCTCGTGGCGCGCGTGCTCGAGTACTTTAACCGACTTGAAGGCCGGAATCGAGCGGCGATGGTGCTCCAGACCCTCGCGCCCGCGCTCAACCACTTTGCGTCGTCGGTTCGTTGTTCCCACAAACAGTCGACGGCGATCCATGCGTCGCTCCGCCGACTGCAGCCCCTCGTAGACACCATCTTGATTGACCGTCTTGGCTGCTTTCCAGACACGATTCCGCTGTTTAACGACCAATCGAGTTTGAACTTGAGTCTGGTCGAAGGCGTCAAGATTGCATCCCTGGCTGCGCTGGTAGGGGTCGCCGCCTCAACCAACCCCTCCAAGCTCGAGTCAGTTCTGGCTATGTTGACGGCGCTTGTCCGGCCGCCCGTCGCCCTTGTCGGCATCTTGAGACTGGCGGTGCGGGCGTACCCGCACATTCCGCTGCTGGTGGCAGAGACGCCGACGGCGGCGGCGTGCCTCATGCACACGGCGATCGCCGCCTCGGGCACCATCACGTCGTTGGAGCAAAAGGAACTGATGAGTTTTGCGTCGAGTTGGTCGTATCAAGAATCACGCGAGTTTGGGTCCAGTACGTTTGCATTGAGGGCGAGTGTGGTGCGCCAGCTGTTTGGCATTGCCCGGGCGTTGGACATTATCGCATCTTGTGACACCGTGTCGTCGTTACATTGGAGCACCGCGGTGGGTTCCCACGTCGCGGCGTTGGTGCGCGCCGACGCTGCGACGAAAGACGACGTCGTGCATGTGTTTGTGCCGGCGGTGCTCGAGGACGGACCCACGTTTGTCCACCAGTTTCCGGCGTGGCAGGGCGTGGCCTTGGCGTGCATCGAACGCCTCCGACGAGACCCCGTCGCCGTCCCCTGCATCCAGGACTGGAGCATCCCCCACGTCAACGTGGCCGAGCACAAGAGCGAGCTGGCGGTGCTGGCGTCCTACTTTTTCCGGTCGCCCGTCGAGGTGAGCATTGTGTTGCAAGGCCGCGAAGTGGCGTGGGTCGGAGACCTCAGTCGGCTGCTGCACCAACTGGCCGCCCAAAAGCAGTTCAAGCACCTGTTCCAGGTCCGCCAGCTGTCGTCCCGCACAGCCCGCGTGAAGGGCCGCCTCGAGATTGTCAAGCTCGGCACCCGCGCCACGGACGAAGAAATCAAACGCGTGCAGATCCTGCGTGCCGACCGCACCGCCCAGGAGGCGATGGTGACCAAATTGACGGCGTTAGTCGAGGGCAGGGCCGGCGAAGGAGACGGCGGCGACGATACCATTGTAGTCCCCCCCAAGTGCAAGTGCATAGTCTGTGGCCCCCCTGCCCCCCCCGTGACCACCCGCCGCTCCATCATGGCAGTGTCATTTCGTCGTTTTTAAATTGACTGTAAATCGTCTGTGCTCAAAAGCCTCAACGAATAGCGTCGTCATCTGTTGTAAATGTTGCTGGGTAGTATTGTATGGTATGGCTGTTGTGGGGCTGCTCACGTTGTCGTCTAATTCTAGGCATTGCCTTCGTTGAGCATTGTGGATACAGTAGTGATGCATACTATTAGTAGTACTACGTAGTACTTCAGAAGTACTAGTACCAGGTACTAGTACGCATTAAGTTACCTACAGGACATGTGGTTCAGCCGAAAGATGATGCCACCGTCCCAATGGAAACTGGTGACATACCGTAAAATGCCAATTTATGACATACAACTTTCATTTGATTTCAAAAATGGGTTACTGTATCGCCGTCCTCTTCATCATTTTCGAAATCTAAATAGTCCTAAAGGGAGAGAATTCCCTCGTGAACAACCCATAATTTTAAGTTCTTATGCCCTTGGACAAGGCTTGGAGTCCTTGGAAACCGTTATAGACGCGGAACTTCTATACCCCCGGAGTAACGTCGAGTGCCAATTCACTGTTAACTCATACTAGTGTACTTCGAAGTATTTTACAGTGTGTGTGGAATTATGAATAGAAATTCAGAGGTTCACTGTATGATTGGTGCATATTCAAATAACGATCTATGATTGGTGCTTTTTCGTACGACCTAACAGTAACTTGTTAGGGTGCGTCTGGTAACATTTCAAAAATAATATTCCATTTTCTCGCAAAATGGGATTAACCAAAATGCCATTTTCAAAATGGAGGTAAAAGGTCTATTTTGTAATATGGCGTTTTGAACCTCTTCAACGAGTAAATCCCACTTGGAATTATTGGATTTGGGTTAAAACTCTTCGAGCAAGACATATTTCAACTTTGATCAGATTTGTTGAATTCGGCCCCAAAATGGCGTTTTGGGCCTGAATATTGCAATATTTCTGGTAACCGGTATTAGCATACGTCATAAATTGGCACTTTACGTTATTGTCGATTTGATACAAATTTGGGGATACCAAACCGATCCACAATCGATCTGATTGGTTGAATTTCATTGAGAAGGTTTGGATTGGCTATCCAAACCTTCTCAATGAAATTACCAGACGCACCCTTATTTTGAGCTCATGAGGTAGCCAATCAAATCCCAAATTCCAACGCCACAACACGAAATTTCACTCGAAAGCACAATATTATTATTATTATTATTGCCCCGACACCTTCTGAGGATTGACCAATCAGCGGTGGACAAGTCGTACCACTTAAACCTGTGTAAATGAATACACACATTATCGAATTCAAGAGGTTGACTTTGGTCCGCTAGTCCAAAGTGGCGTAGATTTGCAAAGGAACGATGGTACGTCATGCTATGTATCATGGGAGGTTCCCACGAGGAGAGACACGTCATGAATGTTGTTACCCTGTGTAGCCTCTGCGTTTGGACATCAAGAAAAAGCTCTCGAGCCGCTCGGAGCGCGTGAAGAGCGTGGACTTGCACCCCACGGAGCCGTGGGTGCTGTCGGGGCTGTACAACGGCACCGTGATGTTGTGGGACTACGACAAGCAGCAGCTGGTCAAGTCGTTCGAAGTGTCGACGTTGCCGGTACGCAATGCGCGCTTCATTGCGCGGAAACAGTGGATCGTGGCGTCGGCGGACGACCTCCAGCTGCGCGTGTTCAACTACAACACGATGGACAAGGTGACTGCGTTCGACGCGCACACGGACTACATTCGGTTCCTCGAAGTGCACCCCGTGCTGCCCATAATATTGTCTTGCGCCGACGACATGACGGTCAAAATGTGGGACTGGGAGAAGAACTGGTTGTGCACGCAAGTGTTTGAAGGACACGGGCACTACGTGATGATGGCCAAGTTCAATCCAAAGGACACCAACACGTTCGCCACGGGCAGTCTGGACCGCACGATCCGCGTGTGGGGTCTCGGTTCGTCGCATCCCCACTTTACCCTCGAAGGGCACGAGCGCGGCGTCAACTGCATCGACTACTACCCCGGCGGGGACAAGCCGTACCTGATCTCTGGGTCGGACGACAAGACGGTCAAGGTATGGGACTACCAGACCAAGACGATCGTGCACACGCTGGACGGGCACACGCACAACTTGGCCGACGTGATGTACCATCCGCGTCTGCCGCTGATCATCTCGGCATGCGAGGACGGCGCCGTGCGCATGTGGCACTCGACAACGTACCGCGCCGAGACCACGCTCAACTATGGCATGGAGCGCGCATGGTGCCTCGCCGGACTGGACTCGAGCAACGTGCTGGCGATCGGGTACGACGAGGGGAGCGTGGTGCTGCGACTGGGCCACGACACGCCCGTCGTGAGCATGGACGCAACCGGCAAGCTGATTTGGGCGACCAACAACGAGATCCAAACAGCGTCAGTCAAGGGCGTGGTGGCGGAGCTAGGGCTCAAGGACGGCGAGCGCGTGCCGCTGCCCGGGCGGGACCTCGGCTCATGCGAAGTGTTTCCTCAAAAGCTCCAGCACAACTCGAACGGGCGGTTCGTGGCCGTGTGCGGCGACGGCGAGTACATCATTTACACGTCTCAGCAGCTGCGCAACAAGAGCTTTGGATCGGCGCTCGACTTTGCGTGGTCGCCCACGGGCACAGGCGACTATGTAGTGCGCGAGTCGTCGTCGAAAATCGTACTGTTCAAGAACTTTGTCCAAGTCAAAACTGTAAAGCCGGCGCAGTGCACGGCCGAGGGGCTGTTTGGCGGCGCGCTCATTGGGGTCCGCGGCCCCGACTGCATTGCGTTCTATGACTGGGACAACGACATGCGCTTTGTGCGCAAGATTGACGCCACGGTCAAGAACGTATGGTGGAGCGACGCGGGGGACCTCGTGGTGCTGGCAACCGACTCGTCGTACTATGTGCTTCGCTACAACCGCGACGCGGCGGCGGCGCCGAGCCCGGACGGCGTCGAAGGGGCGTTTGAACTGCTCCATGAACTGTCGGAGAAGGTGAGCAGCGGCACTTGGGTCGGTGACTGCTTCTTGTACGTCAACTCGGGCGGCCGACTCAACTATTACGTGGGCGGCGAGATCATGACGATTACGCACTTGCCGACGAAAATGTACCTCTTGGGGTACCTCCCCAAAGAGAATGTCGTGTTCCTGATGGATAAACAGAAGAACGTGACCAGCTTCACGGTGCACCTGGTGCTGCTCGAGTACCAAACCGCGGTGGTCCGCCACGACTTCACGACCGCTAACGCCATCCTCCCGCGCATCCCGCCCGACCTCATGGACGTCGTCGCCCGGTTCCTAGAGTCGCAGGGGTACAAGGAAGAGGCGCTAGTACTGAGCACAGACCCCGACCAAAAGTTTGACCTGGCAGTGCAACTCGCCAAGCTGGACGTGGCCAAGGACATCATGATGGCGCGCGAACATGATCAGCATGCGTCGGCCACCGATACCCAGCATAAGTGGAAGCAGCTCGGCGACCTCGCGCTCAACGACGGCAACTACACGCTCGCCGAGGACTGCGCGGTGCGCTCTGAGGACCTGAGCTTGCTCTTGTTGCTGTACACGTCCCGCGGCGACCGCGTCAAGCTGGCGACGCTGGCCGAGATGGCCACCGCCAAAGGCCGCCATAACGTTGCGTTTGTGAGCTTGTTGTTTCTCGGCCGACTCAAGGACTGCGTGGGGCTGCTGGTCGACTCGAAGCGGCTGCCGGAAGCCGCCTTCTTTGCCCGGTCGTACGATCCCGCCGCCATCGACGAAGTGCTGGGCGCGTGGCGGGACGATCTGGCCCAAGTGAGCTCCCGAGCCGCCAAAGCCCTGGCCGACCCCGCCAAGAACGTCGAGTTGTTTGAGAACTTTGAAAAGTCCATCCGAGCCGCGCAGGTAGTTGCGCAGCAACAGCATGTCGTGTTCCCCGCCTCCGAGTACGCGGCCCGCGTGCCGCTGTTGGACGTGCACGTGTTGGATCGAGGACAAGAGGAGGTGGCCGTCCAGGACAACGGCACAGGTATTCTTTAGTGAAAACATAACACCGTGGTAACACTCTAATACATGTACGATGTTGACATTCTTCTCGATGGGTGGTGGTTGTAGAACGTTCATATGACGACGGAGCTGAGGGAGATCGTCGACACCAACAAGAAGCGCAAGCTAAACGCGAGGCAGACGCATTGCTGCAGTACCAACGCAACGAACAGGCCAAAGCTCAAGCAGAAGCCCACGCCAGAGCT
>NW_009798279.1:1056171-1064569 GCF_000520075.1 Aphanomyces astaci
GCACGAGCCCAAGCCCAAGAAGAAGCTCGAGCTCACGCTGAGGCTCAGGCTCGGGCGCAAGCAGAAGCCAGAGCCGCCGCGGAGGCCAAGGCGGAAGCCGACGCGCGGGCGGCCGAAGAAGAGGCGCGGTTGAGAGAGAAAGCGAAGGAAGATGCGAGGTTGCGCGCGGAAGCTGAAGCTATCGAGGAGGAGGAGGCTAGACGTCACGCGGAAGCGCTAGCCAGAGCCCAAGCAGTCGCGCAGGAAGAGGCTCGAGTTCGCGCAGAAAAGGAAGCCCAGGCATTGGTACAAGAGCAAGCCCGAGTAGAAGAGGCGCGTCTGCGAGTGGAAGCTGAGGCGCGGTTGCGAGCAGATGCCGAGGCGGCTCGGGGGACGGCAGCCCCGTCGTCCGTGGTGGCGGCGGATGTGTTGGACTTTGGGCTCAAGTCGGACGAGGAAATTGATTTCGACGACGACGACGCCGATTGGGGGGAAATGTAGATTCACATATAGTGTTGCCCATACAAAAAACAACGAAACCCCATACACTTTATATACAGTCTTATTTGAGCCCTAACATGCGCTGGAGAAAGCCGAGGCCGCCGGCGCTGCTCGTGTCAGGCACTTGGATGGACGACGACTTGGGCGGCGAGTCGAGCGTGCTCTGCCGTCTGCCGCCGCCGCGGATGGGTCGGATCACGCCGTCGCCGACCATGCTGTTTTGACGGACGTACAGACTGGTCTGCCGACGGACGGGCACCGACGCGGCAATGCCTCCAGCAGCCGGCAGCGACCCGTCAATGCTCACGCGGTCTTCGAGGTCCAATGTCAAGTTCTTGCGGAGCTCAGCGAGCTGGACGTGCAGCGCACTCAGCTCTTCCAAATGTTTTTCCGACTGCAACCGCATGTTGCTCGCCATGAGGCGCGTGTTGGCCTAGTAGTTAAGTAGTTAAGAGTTTCCGACAAAGTTGGTGCGAAATACGGGCAACTATGAAGAGGAATAAGAGGGTACTGTCTGTACGTACCTCGAGGGACTTGATGCGGTCGTCCCGCAGTCCCAGCTTCTGGCGCGCTTCGTTGTGTTCGGCCTCCAACGACGCGTACTTGCGCAGCAACTGTCTGTGCACCGCCACCAGTTGTTCGAGTTTCTGCTGAATTGATCGCATGTGCTGTCGTTCGCGGGCCGACATGCCGGTAGGACCACTCGTGGACAAGATCGCTTGTTGGTTTGATTGGACGGTTTGTAACTGCAGCGCCAGGTCTTGAATCTATGCTCACCACGATCGCAATATATTATCACCTCGTAATACACAAATCGGGTATATATATACCTGGCTCGTGAGCTGGCGGCGCTCTTCCGTGAACCGTTGAATGTCCTTTTGGGCTTGGGTTTGATGCTGCACCAATTCTTCTTGAGCAGCTTTCAACTCCACTTCCAACTTGGCCGCACTACTCTCGTCACCAGTCGCGAGTAAACTGCCGACGCGGGTCACGGGCGGCGTCGGTGGCGGCGTGGCGGCTGTCATGTCCACGTCCTCCTCATCCCCCCTGCCCCCGCCGACCGACAGACGGGCGGCGGCGGTCGAGTCTGCGTCGCTTGCCAACAGCCGAGTCTGTTCTTGCTGCAGCGTCTCCACATGCAGCTTGATCTCCTGGTTTTCAAACATGACCTTGTCCATTTCAAGCTTCATGTTGGCCAGCTCTTCCTGGAGCAGCCGCGCCGTCTGATCGTCCCCGCGCTGCCGCTCCCACGTCCGCTGGTCGTTGGCCGCCGCGGCTTTCGCGTCGTTGAGCACGGCCGTGAGCGACCGGATCTCGTCGCCGCGCCGGGTCGACTCATGCTGCTCTTCGGTGAGTTGCTCTTCCAGTCGAACGACTCGCTCTTGCAGGGTTTGGAGGGCAGCAAGGGTCGCGGCTTCTTGTTCTGGCGATGTACTGGACGATGCGACACTGTCCGCTGGAACTGTTGGAGCCGCCTCTGGAGCCGCAGGAACCGTTGGCAATTGCTGTTTCAATCGCGTCTCCAGCACGACAATGTAGTTTTGCTGCATATTGATGGTCTTGTCGGCCTTGGCGAGCAGCTGCTTGTACTCTTCGGCGCTCTTTTCGGCGTTCACGACCGCCTTGTTCTTGATTGCCTTGGCGCGGTTCCCAAATCGGAGCGTGGACATGGACTCTGGCGCATTGTAGATGCTCGGGGATACGTTGATAATGAGCGATGTGCGTGAGTTGCCGCCGAGGGCTTCTTGCAGCACCCGCGTGAGCTTGCTGTCTCGGTACGGGACAAAGCCGACGTTCGCGGTCGTGAGGGCGTTGATGACCATCCCCAGCGCACTCAGCGATTTGTTGATTGTCTTGGCTTCCTCGAGTTGTTTGCCGGACGCACCAGTCTTGCGCACCATTTCGCTGCCGGCCAAGTCGACCAAGTACAGCTTGCCTGTACACGGGAGTTTCAGAGCTCAAGACATGGAGAGCCACCGTTTGGTTTCATTTGGTTCCGCTGGATATACAGGACTACTACATACCGACTTTGGTGGAATTGGTCTCCAAGTTGCGCTGGTACAACGTGACCATAAACACGCTGTGCGACCGCGAACTCCCTTCGTTCATGCCCGTGGCGGCCACCGCGCGATTCGCGGCCCCGCTACGCATCGTGGAGAGCAGTTCGTCGTCGCTCGTCACGCACAGCTCCGTGACCCCGTCGATGTAAATGCCCTTGTCGTTGTCCTCGCGGACCTGGAGGTTGATCTTGGTCTTGTACGGATCCAACAAGTCTCGGATGCGCTCCATGTAGATCTCGATATAGCTAACCTTGACGACGAACTCCATGTTCTCGTCGGCTTCCATGAGGCGCGCAAACAGTTCCGTCGCCGTGCGGGGGATGATACCGCGCAAAGCTTCGTCGTCGATCGACGCCCCTTCCATCGTGAATGTCTTCCCGCTGCTCGTCTGTCCATACGCAAAGATCGTTGCGTTGTATCCTTCCATGATGTCTGCCACCACAGGCCGCGCGACTTCGTCAAACACTTGCTGCTGGGTGGAGTCTTCCCCGAACACACTGTCGAACGTGAACCCTTGCGGCGCGTTCCCACTCTCGATCCCATCCGAGTAAAGCTGCACGAGACCAGGTGACTGCGTCTTCACGCATCTCACACCTGCGACGCCTCGCGCGATCTCCATCGAGTTGGGGGGACGGACACGGCATACCACGCGGACATCGCCCATGATGTGTCCAGTACTGTATTAATAATACCTGGAGTGGTATTTTTAGCGGCGACCTTACAAATCTCAAGTGCAAATATCTGCGAAAAAACGACGAAATACCCATCTTTTGTTCGAAAATGCTTGCCCGAGTGCAAATATTCGAATATTTTAGGTTATGTAAAACTGCCGAAAATATAAATATATTTGAGTGTATTTTCAAACTTTCAAGCAATTTCACAGCAGTGCATTGTCATGTCGAATGCTAGGTGTACTGTACTGTAGCGGCGTAGCCTTCGTTGACCAACATGATGACGCTGACGGATCAGACTCTCAAGACGCCGATGACGACGCAGTTGCTCGCCTTGCTGTGGAAGCTTTGAGTACGCGACTCTTGATCTCGATCGGTAGATATTCGAGCGGAGGTCCGTCAAGAGATGGAATCCTCTGGGGTGGAGCGGCAGCGATTGCACACAACCTTCATGACGCTGTAGACCCCTCGCGAGAACTGTTGACGGTATCATGCATCGATATATTGTCCAAGGCTTCGAACAACAACAACCACGACACTACGTACCTCCACACATCCAATCCCAATAAGCTTTACGTTTGTCTTTGTTTCCCGTGGGTGGCATAGGTCGCTCCATCTTCTCCCGGAACAACTCTACACGACGACACGTTGTTGCTTGTACCCTCGCAGACGGACCCATGTCGGAACCGTTGCCCCACCATCACACAGAACTACCTACACACGTTGTGGCAACACACTCGGCAGCGCGCTGCACCCATGACAACCAACATCCCCTCTTGGTTGGTAGAGCTCGAGAAGCTCCGCCTCCAACACGAGCACGGTGTCTTCGTCTTGAACAGTATCAAGGGATAGCGCGAGTCTTGCCGCAAGCGCACACGTCGCGCCCCGCCTCACTTCCTAACACCTGAGACTTCAAATCCAAAACGTACATCTCGCGTTTGCCTTGGGGGCTCCATGATGCTTAGTGGTGTCACGCCGGATGTTGAATCGACTTGCTGCTTGGTTGTTGAGTATTATTGCACCATGTGTGTTTAGTACTACTACGTAGTATGTACTAGTACTTTGCAGGAGTACTACCATGAACTAGCCTCTCGTTGTGAGCCATTCATTTGAAAAGGTAAATCATGTTGACTTAGGTAGTGCTGGTGATTTCCCAAATCTCAATGTCGTCGGCGTTGTAGCTAGGATGGTGTGCTTCAAGGGGAACCATGCGAATGGTCAAGTGTCGCTGGGCTACGAGGGTCCAGAACATGTCCTTGGCATCATAATGCTCGTAGTAGCGGTGCTCGAACGACACCAGTACGACCGTACTGGGCTGGGACGCACAGAGAAGATTGATCGCATCGACCAATGGCTCAATCGGGTACAGCTTTGGCAGAACGCAGTCGGAGATAAGCACTATATCCACTGGCTTACGCCCGGCTACGACTTGTGGCAACGGTGCCCCCCAGTCATACGCACAAAACTCGACACCAGCCACGTCGTTCGCCTGCACATTGGCTTGGATGTGAAAGAGGATATGCGCTTGATCCGTTAGCACGACGTGAGCGCCAAGCATGGCAGCTGCCAAGCCCACGGCACCGGTGCCGCATCCTGAAACAACGACGACTGGTTTGAGGTCGAATCATCGAGGTACCGTACCGAGTTCAACCACACGCTTGCCCTGCAGACCGTTGGAGGGTGCGTAGTGGTGCTCGAGGTACTTGAGGAGCACACAAGCCGCGGGCCACACTGTCAGACCTGTACCTAATCCGTTGATTTCCCCGTTCGGAGCTTGGCGCACTTGGAGGACGTGGCTCGTTCCCACGGGGATGGAGAAGTCTGCGCGGTTGATGAACGCGTCTCGCCATACTAGGGACTGCATTGCTCTTCCCATCTTGCTCGATGCTTGCCGCAGGTTCGACCGCTGGGCGCCTTCGCGAAGGACGTCCAAGATATTGACAGGCATCTTGCTGTGGCGTGGATTGTCATGTCGTGTCAAGAGTATGCCAATGATTGGCTAAAACAGAATGTATTTTGACCAATCCCATAGCTCAATATTCAAGCAATGATTGGACATAATTCAACTCGATTGGCCAATCATGTAGCTGTGAGACTTTATAAAAGGCAACCCACTTACATCTCGAATATGCGCGCGTCCATGCACAGAGCTCGCGCGCTCCTGCCGCTGGAACGCCGTGCGTTCCTGTCAACCGCACTATCTGCCGCTGGAGAACCTACAAAACATGTCCTGTACAAGTCCCATATGCCAACTTCACCCCTCCAGAAAATCGCCGTTGCCGTGGGCTCGGCCGTGTCGGTGTTCACAAACCCAGAACGTGGTGATATGCTTGCTGCGCTTGGTGATGTCACTGGGGCGGTAGCGCTACGCAAAATGCATCTTAAGATGTCCTCGGACCCTGTGGGCATGCAAATTCTAGCGGAGAAACCCCGTTTTCGGTCGAACGTTGTCGACATCGACGCCTTGCGTGACCTTCCGCGCAACACGTTTGGATATGCGTACACGCAGTTCATGGATGCCCATGGGTATGTTCTGCTGTCGTCCCACGTCGCTGTCATGCTTGTTGTAGATTTGAAGCCGATGGCCGCGCCGACGTCAAATTCGTCGACGATCCGGAACTCGCGTACGTCCTGCAGCGATACCGCGAGCTGCACGACTTTTGGCATGTGTTGTTCGGTCTGCCCCCCACCGAATTCTCCGAGATCGCCCTCAAATACGTCGAACTCGTGCAAACGGGGTTGCCCGTGTGCACTTTAAGCGGGTTCGTCGGCCCGTTGCGACTTAGCTCTGGTACGTGAACACGCTCTCGTCGCTCTTAATTGCAACCCATGACATTCGTAGACGAGCGCCGTCAACTGCTGTGTACGTTCATCCCGTGGGCCTATCGAGCAGGACACCAAGCCCCATTCCTCATGAACGTCTTCTACGAGCGCGAGTTCAACACCCCCCTGGACGACCTACGCGCCCAACTGCGCATTTTATTGCCCCCTTCTCCCCCCGCAATCGCCAAAACGTAATTGTGTGTCACAAAAGACGTTGATCTTGCATGGTCAGCACTTGGTTGATCTTGCATGGTCAGCACTTGGTTTTGCTGTGAACATACTGTGAAAAGATGCCGGCAGTACACTTGATTTGAAGTACACCGATGGCACTATATCTCAATCCGCACTAACAGTAAGTATGGGCTTGGAGAATTACACCATTTTTCGTTTAAGTTCAGGTTATCGCGGATTTGGGACAGAATTCACATTGGCAAACATAACGCACATGGCGTGGGTCAGTTGTGCATCGGACGAAATATACCGGAAATAACCTGAACTTAACTCCCCTAGGACCAAAATGCGTCGAATATAAACGAAAAATGGTGTACAGTAGTGCACCAATTTTGATTATTGAAAATTAGTTCGGAGTATTATCTTGATTTTTGTATGTGGGATCTGTCATGAAATGTCACAACACAAATCGGCATTGATGTAAACAAGGCGGCGGCAGACACATCATATACAAGGGTTATTTCATGGCTGGCTTTCTACGACAATTAGAGCAATTAGGCATCGTGGCGTACACCCAACAATATGGCACGAAATTGGTCCACACTAATTCCCAACCACAAATTTCTGGAATTCCATCGCACATATATTAGTGAGGACCGCACTCATTCTGAATCCATACGAATTACGGTCATCGGTGTAGTAGCTATTCAAGATATCGTAATACAAATGTTGGATTCGGTATAAATTTCCAGACCCCGTCGAATCGATTCAACGCAAATAGCTAATATAAATTTGATTGGCTCTTACATAAACGACATCAGAACTCCAGCCTGATTCAATATTGATTAGACAAACCACGCGAATTTTGGAAGTTTATACTCGGAGTAGCGAATAATTCACAAGAATTCGAATAATATTCAAAGAAGCTGAAACATATATGATATTAATATCTCTCTATTATTAACGGATCGCGATGACTTACGTCGTGGCGTTCGTGTGTATAATTCGATACACCTTGGCTTTGATAACGTCGTCGATAGCACAGTCTGTGGGCAGCCTTGCCGCATCCTGTGTGCCTATCGCCGCGTGGTCGAGTACGACTTCAAACGAGAAGCCGTGGGCAAGCAACTCATGCTGCAGCACTTCGTGGGAGACATCAGCACGAGGAATGTGGCAGAGGAAGAAGGTTCCGTGAGCAGTATGCATCCATTTGAGGACGGTAGACAGAAGTAGTGGCACCAACTCGCCCTTGTACAGGACATCGCCAGCCACGATAACGTCAAAAGGGTTGCTGCCGAATCGATCACGGAATGCCTCGTTGGAGGACGCGTCTCCCCACCACAACGACGTCGTGTCAATCGAGCCCAACGTGGCATTCGTCGCGGCGTTGTTCTGAACGTTCCATGCGAGGATGTCAGTGACGACGTCCAAGTCGCCGTCAGTGGCGATCGCAGACGTTGCCCCGGCCAAGCGTGCCACAAGACTCACGAGTCCTGTGCCAGCACCCAACTCCAGCACGCGCTTTCCTGCCAAGATGTCGGGATTCGCATGGACGTATTCGGCAAGGAGGTACGAGCCAGGCCAGATACGCTGTCCGGAGATCTCTGACGTGGTCTCCCTCATCTCGGAGAGCATGGAGAGCGAACCAGCGAGCGACAGCTCTTCCATTTGGCGGATCTCAAACTGCAGATCTGTCCCTACGCGGATCGTTCCCACTGCATACTCGACCTCTTCGCGCCAATCTTCGTCGTCAGACGATGTCATGGTCAGGATTACAGTATTATGGCAGCAACCAACCGAGTGGGAGTTATTGAATTTGAAACCATTTATTTTGATTTAATAAATAAGGTTACCGGATATTCGTAACCGGATGGTTTTGGAAGCATCTCAAATTTACAGTTAACGTTACAGTAGGCATGCAGAAAGTACAGTCCTGATGTAAACTATAGACGCACGTGAATTTTTGACATTTCTCAAAACTTATTTCGATTTGAAGCTCACTGATTTGATATGATACTTTATTTAAGTTTCGAAATACATTGTTGGTGACAAAACTTTAAAATTCGAAGTACTATTTTTGAAAATTACAAAAAACCATTTTTCAGGGTGATGCAAATTATAGACGCACTTTTTTCAGAGCAGTTATTTATCAATTGCATTAGCGTTTCTCAACACTACTTGGGCCATCCTAGT
>NW_009798279.1:1065661-1116973 GCF_000520075.1 Aphanomyces astaci
ACTAGGATGGCCCAAGTAGTGTTGAGAAACGCTAATGCAATTGATAAATAACTGCTCTGAAAAAAGTGCGTCTATAATTTGCATCACCCTGAAAAATGGTTTTTTGTAATTTTCAAAAATAGTACTTCGAATTTTAAAGTTTTGTCACCAACAATGTATTTCGAAACTTAAATAAAGTATCATATCAAATCAGTGAGCTTCAAATCGAAATAAGTTTTGAGAAATGTCAAAAATTCACGTGCGTCTATAGTTTACATCAGGACTGTACCAGTAGTTGTGTACTACGTAACTTAGTACAATCTACCGTACAGTATGGTGACTTAGGAAGAGCTCAAGCTAACGTGAAAGGCGCAAGAGCCAGTGATCGTTAGCTTCTCCAACTTAGCTTACACCACGCAAACAAACAAGGGGATTGGAAGGGGGCAACTATACGTATAACGTTAGGTTGAATCTACTGGATGGACGTAGTAGATTGAGATTTGAAAGAGCGTTTTGATGAGCTGTGGAATCGCATGTCGCGGCTGGCCACTTGCAGTTGTCAAATTTTGAAATATTCGTCGAAGTACCAAGTCCACATGAAAATTTCTTCATCAACAAAGTTACTACGTAGTAGTAACTACTTAGAACTTGGATACACTGACAGATCGACGGAATGTCAAATAAGGTTAACAACGTCCACCCGACAATGCTTGGTAACTTTGTGATCATTCCAGTGACCAACATGAAGGCACGTTGAGAGGGCCGTGGAATATCCATCAAGAAACTCCTTGTCGTGGTTTGTATTGACGGTGCATATAGCCATTGGGATAGATGACATGTCTTCAATCTTGTACTATAGTTACTGGTACTGTAACTTAGGGATTTTGCTATGATTTAATTGGCTAATCCTGCCAATGAGAATTCTCATTGGGAAATCTAGTGGCATCCTAGCGGGTTAACAATCAGTTTGTATGGCCATAGTAGTACTACACAATTCCACAAACTATTACAGTAATACGGCTACATAACCTACAGCCAACCTTGCCGAAGGGTCCAAACTACCAACAGTATGGAGTATGGATTGTACTGTACTGTTGTGCTTCATGTACGTCGGTCGTGCTGAATATCGCCTCTCCTAATCCTCCGATTTCAATTCACCAATGACAATCATTTACCGTATTTGCCTACTCGTCCATACATTCCCCATTCGCCGATCGAAAACAATTGATTTAAATTCATGTCGTAAACGGCATCAACACGTCTGCGATTGGTTCCTTGGATTTCTCTCGACCAATGAGATCCCGCCATGCGACCGAACCCACTTGGGCCGAAATTTTCATTTTTTCGGACTATACGCTCTGACGGTGATTGCATTCTTTGATTCCACAGACAATACATACAGGCAGGATGCTCGTCGTCTCAGGACCAGTGCAGCTATCTACGAGTTCGAACACACTCCAGCACGCACCTGCGATCATGCGTGAGAAGCGCCGGCTCCCCGACGCCAACACAGCGGCTTCTCCCCCGCCTATCAAGCGCACGCGGTCCTTTACAGACTACGAATACGAAGAAATGCTAGCGACCGTCTTGACCATGACTGAGGACTTGTACTTGCTGCTCGATGTGGTGGCCGACATATGCCACGACCAGCGATGCCGACGATGCACCACCATCGACGTCATCACCCTCCAGAGGAAGCTCGTTGCCATTGAGAACGCAGTCATGGACGTGGACGATGCCAAGGCCGCTGCATACAGCCTCCGCGCAGTCCAAGCCATGTGTGTAGACATGTTTGCAGTTCTCAAGTTCATCATGGGAGGCGCGCATTACGCAGACATCGTGGCACTCAACCTCGGCCATCTCGTGCTAGGCAGCCGCAACCAATTCGCCCAGTTCATGATGCAATACTCACTGAATTAAAGTTCTTATCTATCCGACAGCTCCGTGTACCGTAGGCAGTATGCCGTAGCAGTTTTAACCATAAAAGTTTGCCACTCATTTCTTGTGGCGAAGGTTCGAACTCTCCCGACGGCGGGCCAGCTTCAACGACAACTCGCTCTGCAGCACCGCCGACTTGGCTGGTACCTGCGGCTGCTTCCCCACTCCCCCTTGGTGTCTCTTGCGGAATTTGGCCACAATTTCCCTCGCATCCCCTTCCAGCGACTCGGAGAACTGGTTGAACAAGTCTCCATCTTCCGGCTCGGCCGACCGTCGATGTTGCTGCTTGATCGCATCCGCTTTCAACGCATCTTTGCGCCGCTGGTCGTTGTCGGCCACCGCTTGCTTGTACGCCTTGCAAAAGTCGGCCCATAGGCCAAAAAACCACTGCGCCATGTCCTATGCAAAAGAATAGATATAGATACATGTGTGTATCGGTAGAATCATGATTTTTGCTATTTATCCAGCGATGTATATATATATATATTTACCCCGTCCGACGATGGCTTCTCCACTCCAAACGACCGAATCGCTCGTTGAAATTGCCCGTCTAGCCGACCTAGCGATTGTTTGAGCGCGGCGCAGTCCCCTTGGGCGGTTGTGACAAACGGCTGCAGTTTCGCTCGAAACGGGTCGCGTTGGAGCGTCAACTACAAAGGCATTGTCACCCCCCCCATCCATGAAAAAATGATATATTTTCCAGACTTCAACCCTAAAATGATATACTATGTTGAACCCACACCTCCTGTTGCACGACTGTCACGGCGGCTTCAATGCCGCGCAGGTCAGTTTGCAGTTGCGTCAACGATATCGCCGCCGCCGCCTCCATCGACGGCAGCGCGTCGTAGAACCCGTTGGCATGGGGCGCCTTGGCCGCCACAAGGTCCGCGATCACATGCAGAAGCGACTTGGACGTCGACGATGTGGACTTGACCTATCGTCATGTCTTTAGCATCAATGATGAACATCATCAAGATAACATTGGGGATACCTGCGCCAGTTTTGGCAGGATGTCCAGCTTGAAGCCCCACACGCCCCCCCGAGGGGTACCTCCGTTGAGGTAGTTGCCCACCGCCAGCACCACCTCCAGCACCGCCACCGTGTGATGCGACGTGGTGAGCTCCCCCACTGCCTTCTCCAGGACCTTGACCTTGGCTCGAAAGTCATCTTCGCGAGACAGGTGGATGTGCGTCGTGTGGACAGCGCGGAGTCGCTGCGCTAGTCGCGGGATGTCGAGGACAGCGAGGAAGAACTTTTCCGTTTCCCCCAACAGCGTCGCGTCGCCTTCGTAGCTCTAGCGTATTGCCATCTTAGCATTGGCATTTGTACGGCACAGGACACGAATCATCATCATTCATGGACTTGTGTGTTTATTTGTGTCATAGGGGATGAAGGGGGGAAGTACCTTAACCAGCTCGACTTCTTCCGGCGTAGGCACCAAGGATTCGAGAATTTGAACCCTACGGATGAGTTGGTATTGTATTGTTGAAGAGGCCTGATGACCAACCGTTCCAACGTGAGCACGGCTTCGTCCAAAGTCAAAATCGCCTGCTTCAACTCGCTCGGGGTCATTCTAAAGCGGGAGAGCGCAATGGAGCAGTTCTGCTGCCGTTTGGGGTCTACCAAGTGCACGAGTTTGGGCTTGTTCACCACAGCAGCAACTGGCATCGCCGAGTCGGTTCGTTGACTCGTTCCGTCTTGGCTGAAGTCCTTGTCCAGCGCGCCAGTCAAGTCCAACCCTAGCTTGTTTTCGTCCATTTTGGCCCAGATCGACCCTTCCACCGCCGTGTCTGGCAGTGCATTCCAGTATAACCTTTGCCAATAATATGAAATATGAGTCCAAACCATTCTAACAAGTGAAACGTACCCGCGGAGCTTAGTCGTGGGGACTGTTGCTTTCTTGGGGGGTAGCTTCGACGCTACCGGCGCGGGAGGTGTAGAGGCCACGGGCGCTTTGGCAGTGGACTTGCCACCGATCGCAGCGACACTTAAGGGAGCGGACAGAGGGATGGCTGGAGTACTGGCGGTATTGACCACTGGGGAGTTGTCCAAGAAGGAAGGGTCCAACCCTTCGGCTTGTGCTTTGAGCTTAACTTGGTCTTTCGGCATGCCCATTTTCAACAACTTGACCAACTTGTCGTATTTGGGGTCGAGGGTAGGTGACATGGCACTTCCGCAAGCAGGCATCGTTGGAAGAGTCAATTTCGACGGGTCCACTCCCTCTGCTTTTGCCTTGAGCTGTACTTGTTCGAGTGGCATGCCCATTTTCAGCAGTTTTGTAAACTTTTGGTACTTGGGGTCGTCCATCGCAACGACGTCTGGGGCTGATGCGACACTGCTTCCCCCCACTGCGTTGATGTCCAAATCGGCAATGTCCATTCCTTCCACCTGCATTTTCATCGCCACTTGGTCGCGCGGCATTCCCATCTTGAGCAGCTTGGCATATTTCTCCAGTCGAGGGTTCCTTGAAGTCTCTGAAGGCTTGTCTATAACTACACAATGACAACACAGTATTAGTCATCGTATCTTCGAATAAATAAATATATAAATTCTACTTTTTTTGTTTTTTTTTATAGCTAACTATACACTCCAGCACATTACGCACCAGCTTTGACTGCCCCTCCACCAGACACTGCGTCGTGCTGCAGCGTTGCGACTTGCGTTTCCAAGGCCAATATTTTAGATAGCGCCGCTTGCAGTTCTAGAGCCATGACGTGGCTGTCGTCTAGCTTGGCCAGCTTGGCCTCTTGCTCCGCGCTCTAAAGCCATTGTTGTAAAATCTTCCAAATCAAGTAGATACATGTATGGCTTGTACCATCGGTTGGGCTTGCAGTATTGCCAACTTGCCCGTCAGTTGGGCGACTTGCGCCTCCAAACGCAGGTTCTGGGCCTTGGTGTGCGCCGAGTCCTCGGCTTGTTGGAGTGCCGACTTGACTGCGGCAAACGTCACTCGCTTCGTGGAGAGTTCTCTACGTCGTCATCATAGTCATCACCCATCGTCAATACATGTATTACAAGCATACAAATACATGGAATATCACTGTCGTACTTGTACGTCGGACATGACGTGATTTGAATCAGCGCTTCTTCGGCCATTTCCCACATCTTTTCGCCAATGGAAATTTCTCCCGGAATCACAAGCAACGCCAGCAACGCGTGCAGCAACCGGTCGGACCACCCATGCCCATGGGCGCGTTGCTTGAGTTTGTCCACCACGGCGTCAACGTTCGCCAAGTCCACATCGTGCACGATTGTGTCCTGCATGTCGGAATGCATGAGCCCTTCAAACACTTCCACTTGCTTGGAAAACGACTTGGCCGCGGCCTTCTCGGCATCCCCCTGCCCCCACGCCCCGTACGTCGTCGCAGAATGTTCCAGCTCGAGGGCATCGTATTGCTCTTCAATCGCATGACACAACACAAGCATGTCCATCGCCAAAAAGTCATTGCGCACGTCCACGCGGTCGTCCAGCGCCGCGCACGTACTCACGAGGGTGTTGATGAACGTCAGGCACGCAGCTTGCAGTTCCAAGCTGTCGCCGACTTTGAGGCACTCCACCACACTCCAGTACCGACAGCGTTCGTGGTTGGCCCGGCGATACTTTTCCATGGCTTGGAGTACGGCACTGTGACCTGTTTCAGAGAACCAACACATGAGCGACAGCATCTCGAGGGTCATGATGGTGATCGCCCGGCGGTCTTCTGGCGCTTCGAAGTCGAGACACAGTACCAGCACTTCGATCGCGTCCGGTTCTTGCAGCAGCAGCTGCATGCCATGGCTACCAGTAGACAAGTACCGGGTACGTTGGTGAAGAAGACAAGTAGAGAGATCGATGTATGAGGGATTTCTTGTTTGTACTGGTTGTTCATGAGGCATTTGAAACAGCGCATGGCTTCGTGCAGCAGGGGTGTGTGGTTCTCCGACGCCACCGCAGCCATCCATTCCGTCAACGCGAGCACGCCGTCTTCTTTATGAAACGCCGTGAGCCACTAGTTGTCCAAGCGACGGGACGATCAGATGACCAGCCAAATTGACACATGCGATGCAGTACCTCCTTGTCGCAACCGCGCATGAGAACATGCAGCTGCCGCGCGTCTTCATGGGTCAGCGTAGTGGCGTCTTCACTCACGGCATCTTGCAGTTTGTGGACCCAGAACAGCGGCTGGGTGTGCTCGCTGCTGCGACCTTTCGAGTTTTGCTTGGCAGTCCAGTCTTGAATGATCTGCCACTTTTGACTCAACGGCAGCGTGCGCATGCGATCGGTGGCCGCTTTCGGCAACGCCATGTTGTCCACCGCTTCACTGAACAACCGTTCGATCTCGCCTTCGTTGGCTGGCATCGTCGACGTCGCGGGTTCTACAAGCAACATCCATAAGTCGATGGATATATCAGACTACTGTACCAACCGGTAGGAGCGGCATTGTTGCTTTTAGCCTTTCGACTCTTGAGACCAAACGCACGCGACAACTTGTGCGAAATGCTCTTTGGTTTCTTTTTCATGTCATATTTCCCCACACCATCAGTCGTCGGCGTTGGTGCCATCGCGACGAGCCACGGGAAATGTAACCGATTCAGCCCTGCGCCACCGGTTACATCGTCAAGGCCACCGGTTACACCAACATATCCGGAAAGTGTCAGTTACATAACTCATGGTGCCGCCATGAACACCTCGTGAACGTCCTATCGATATATCATAGGGAGCTCTAGTGCAATTGCATTATTATGGTCGTATGCAGGTACATGTGTATCTTTGCGCATTTGTTGTGTGTATGGTTGCATGATGAGATATATATTCACGTGAAAATCTCCGCCACGGAACCGTTGCGATCTTTCGACAGTTACACTACATGCGTACTATATCGTGGCTTGCTGGCAACTCCTTATTTTGGACAAGTCCATCAAGTTTGTGTCTGCAGCATGAATCCGTTCCGTCGGTGGTCAGGCAAACCATCCAAGAACAACTCGCCCAGTAAACCTCGCAAGGACAGCTTCAGTTTGGAGTCGCCACCGTCGTTGAGGCACGAGATCCTCGAGCGAGAGCCGTCGATGGTGGCCACACCTGCCCTCACACGCCCGTCGGAGCCGTCCCAGATCGACGCCTTGTTTCGCGACATGATGGACAAGATGCCCTTGTCGAACGCAGCTGCCGATCGCATGTGGGCATTGCCCATCAACCAAAAGTGGCAACTCGTCCAGGAATGGTCGAAAAAGCACGAGCACGAGCGACAGCACGACAGCGCCGACCGCCAGCCGATATTTTGGGTGCACAAACTGCAGGAAGTGCTTATGGAAACCACGTCGCCCCTGACAGAAGACCAAGCGAGGGGGCTGCACGTCCTCATGCGCGGCGCGTCGAAAGAGGTACCCCTACATCCTTGATTCTGCCCAGACGATGATGGTATGCACGCTCACTTCTTCGTGATGGCAACTAGTGGCTGCACAAGTTTCATCGCGCTGGAGGCGTCACGAGTTTGTGCGAGTACATGGCTGCGTTGGCTTATCGGGCGACTGAGATGGCGGACTCAGCGTTCGCTTACGACAATGCGATTCTTCTCGAATGTCTTCGTTGCTACAAAACTCTCATGTCCAATCCGTGCGTGTCATCGTTGTTGTGTCTATTTATTTATCTGTTACATCTATGACACTAGATTTGGCTTGGAATTGCTCCTCGACTCGACCGACCACCACGTCGACACACTGGCACAATGTTTGGACTTTTCACACTTTTCCCAGCAACTGGTCACCACGACGGTGCTGGAAATGCTGTCTGTCTTCTGCTGGCGCTCGGAACGCGGACAACTGGCCGTACTGCAGGCCATGGGGTCGTACCAACGTACCCACAAAGAGCGCGCGCGGTTCGCGAGCCTGGTGCACTGCCTCAAAGCCTCCGACAGCTCGGACCTCCACGCGGCATGCTTGACGTTCATTAACACGATCGTCAGCGCCAGCCCCCGGCTAGAGGACCGGGTGCACGTTCGCAACGACTTTTTGGCACTTGATTTGCTCGTTGTGTGTCACGCCATCCAGGCGAAAATGGAGGCCCCGCCCAGCCCCCCCCGGTTGGGGGGACTGGTAGATCCGTCCTTCGACCAGAAGCCAAAGCCACCCCCGTCCAAGGCGGCGTTTGTAAAGCAGCTGCGTGTATTTGAAGGGTTTATGGTGTCCGACATGGAAGATGCCGCGACCAACGACGTCGACTTGACCAATTTGGAGGCTGTCTTCACCCAGCTCAAGGCGTCCGCCAGTCGGTACGGGTTTACCGACCGCCTCTTAAATGTCCTGCTGGCCATGATGGGCATCCCGGGCGAAGCTACCATGGGCACAAAGATGTGGGAGCTCGCAGAAGAGTCGTTGCTGCAGATCACGTCGTTGCATTCATACAAGTAATCGACTCAACCCTACCAACTTCACGCCTAATTACTGGCTCACTGTGACCTTTAGTGACCTCACCAACGCCCCACGCCAGCTGTCCTTTGAATGGGTGCGCGAACTGCAAGACAGCGTCGAAGTGTTTCAGACCAAAGTGGACACCATTGCGTCCTTAGAATCGACCATCGCTGCGATGGAAGCGCAGTCAAAAGTACGGCGGCCGAATTGCAATAATGAACGATTTGGATTGAAAGTAGACATTTGGCTTTTGTAGAGATGTCATGCCACGGTGAAGGCAAGGGACCAGGAGATCGTCAACCTCAAGACGACGTTGGAGTACGTTTACGCGGAGCAGCTCAAACACCAAGTACGTGTGTCGTCGTGTTGTGCTTGAAACAAGAATATATTAAATTTAATAATATTGTTTGCGGTACAGTCGATTGTGTCCGAGTCGACCCAGACGTGTAGCCCTGCCGTGTCTTCGTCGGCGAATCAAACCGATGAAGTGCATGGTCGTTCGTTCGCGGAAACTCAAACCGATGACGTGGCACCACCTACGACAAGGGATTTTCAGTACGAAACGTTTTTTCAAGCGATGCGTGCTGGCACGATGTCGCAGGATCAAGTGGAGGTGGCCATGCGGGCTCAAGGGCTGGACCCAGCGGTCCTCTTTTACGGCTCACAAGCCCTTGTACGTACAGTTGAGTTGCTCTTTTTTCAATACTAACATGGCGTCATGGTAGCCACCGAGATTACCCCCACCCCTGGTCACAGTTGTGGAAGAAATTCCGGAAAAGTACTTGAAATTGATCAAAATGGGCATGCCAAAGGAGCAAGTGGCGTTGAAAATGAAAGCCGACGGAGTGGACCCGTCGCTGCTGGACACGCACGAACGCTCGACATCCCAGCCCCGTGTCATCGAGCCCACAATCGAATCACCCGTTGGTCCTAAAGCACCGGCTCCCACCAATATGACGGAAACGTATGTCAAGCTGCTGAAAATAGGAATACCCTATGAACAAGTGGCGTTGAAGATGTGTGCAGAAGGGCTTGACCCTGGTCTCCTCCCCAAACTCACGGCATCTCCACCATCGTTGGAACCACCACCCGTACCTCCTGCCGCCACAGTGATCAGTCACTCAGGCGTTGAAAAGTATGTGAAGTTGATTAAGATGGGGATGCCCAAGGAACATGTGAAGATAAAAATGAAGGCCGACGGCGTCGATCCTGCAGCGTTGGACGCAGCCCACTCATCCAGTCCTCCACCTCCGACGACGACGACAACATTGGTTCAACACGTGGCAGCTCCGGAGGTGTCGGTTGATCCTAAACACGAAAAGTACATCAAATTACTCAAGATGGGCATGCCAAAGGAGCAAGTGGCGTTGAAAATGAAGGCCGAAGGGTTGGATGTGTCAGTGCTGGACACACCAAGTGTGGGTGTCGCCTCAGAGGGGCCGTCGATTGCTCCAAGCGCAGAGCTACTATCACCCCCACCGCTGGACCCCAAGTACACCAAGTATGTCAAGCTGCTGCAAATGGGGATGCCACTAGAACAAATCGAAGTCAAAGTCAAAGCCGAAGGTCTGGACCCGTCGAAGCTCACATTATTAGCTCACAGGACATCGCCATCACCACCACCACCAATAACATCGTCGCAGGACGATGTTTCCTGCGAGTCCTCCAAGCTGCCGCCTTCCCTCCCCCCTCCGGTTGCCGTGACAGTGACCCCGCCCCCATTGCCCCCTACCTTCAAACTTCCCCCCAAGCCCTCCACTGTGCCCACTGTAAAACTACGCAGGTACGCCCATGCACTAGTTGGTGATTTCACGTTGTGAACCGATCCTTAGTTTGTACTGGACACCCCTTCCCGACGCGGCGGTCGAAGGCTCAATTTGGCTCAACTTGGACGAGACCAAGCTCGGGTTGGACTTGGGTATCCTGGACAAGGAGTTTGGACCGGACAAGAAGACTGACCCGTTGATGTTGTCGTCGTCGCCCACCAAGACTGGGAAAGCGATTTCTACGACTGCCAAGCCCAAGGTCGTGCACTTGGTGGACTCGAAGCGCCAGCAGAACTGCTCCATTGCGCTCTCTCGCTTTCGAATGGCGCCCAAAGACATTAAAGCGGCGATCGTCGCGTTGGACGACAACGTGTTGACGTTAGAACGGTGCGTCGTGGGATAATCACGTACGTTTTCAGCACGTCGTCGCATGATTTGTGGTGGTGTTTCAGGATTCAAAGCTTGGCGGCGATGGTGCCCACGGCCGACGAAGTGGACCTGGTCAAAGTACGTGGCATACGGCTAGAACGACCACAGTAACTCCAATGTATCACTGTAGGGATACGAAGGGGACGTGGCGTTGCTCGGGGAAACTGAAAAGTTCTTCTTGGCGATTTCCGACCTTCCGCGCTTGGCGCAGCGACTCAAGGCGATGGAGTCGACGTGGACGTTTGGCCAGCGCTTCGACGAGGTCAAGGGCAAACTGAAACTGCTGGACCAGGCGTATGGGGATTTGAAACGGTCGACCAAGTTGCTGTCGCTGCTCCAAGTGGTGCTGGCGGTGGGCAACTACCTCAATGGCGGCACCCCCCGGGGAGGTGTCTACGGCTTTAAGCTGGACATTCTGCCCAAACTGTCCCAAGTACTAGATAGAGCCATTTGGTCATTCGATTCAGTTGGAAGGTGTAGGTGAAAGCCACAAGCAGCGCCAACAAAACGTTGTTGCATGTGATCGCAGAGTACGTTGCGACCAGCGTACCCGACGCCAGCGACTTTTACGAATCGCTTAACAGTTTGGACGAAGTTTCCGCCATCTCGTTCACGTTGCTCCAGAACGATGTGCATATGATCGAGGCCTCGCTCGTTCAAATCGACCAAGAGGTAGCTCAATATTATACATATTTATGTCTAGGTATTATTGATGTATGTAAGTAAGTAAATGTGCTAGAAACCACATCAAGACGATGTGTTTCGTGCGAAAATGGGATTGTTCTTGGCCGCCGCGCAGTCGGATTGCCAGTCGTTGCAGGCCAATATGGCGTCATTCCAGAGCAAGTTTCACACACTCACGCTGTCGTTTGGCGTCGACTCGACCAAGCCGACGTCGGACGGGGTAACGAAGTTGACATTATTGCAGCTGTGATAACGTTTCATGCGATATGGGACGTACAGGACGCTGTGCAAGGGTTTTTTGGCACGTGGTCAGACTTTTGCAAAACGTACAAACGAGTGGCCACCGAGAACGCTGCCGCCAAAGACAAGCTGTCGAAGCAGGAAGCGGCCAAAGCGAAACAAGACGAGTCCAAGCGCGATCTGTTCCAGCAGTTTACAGATTCGCTGGAGGGTGACGCGAACGACATCGTGGCCAACTACCGGTCGAGACACCACAAAGGCGGCGAAGGGGGAGTCGTTGGCGGGCTCCTGCGCAAGGATATCTCCCGGCGGAGGTTGAGTTCGACCGCCGGGCCTGCCTCGTAGAAAAATCGAGTTGTCCCATCCGGATAAACTATATAATGCACAAGGTCGTGTGAGTTCAGAGTGCAAATAACGTTATGGACGAGGAACGAGGAGGAGCTACAACTCCGTTACTGCCGTCGACGGCAATGTGGCTCAGCGTGGGCATGTGCGCGTTGGTAGGATTGCTCACAGCGATCTACTATGCGTCATGTCGTAACGTCCGCCTTGCATCTCCACCCGCCAGCGTTCATGTCTCCACGAAAGCTGCTGTTGCTACGATGGACGCGACCACAAAATTTGAACTGTTTGTGTCGACTAGGGTGGCCCAGGCTCCCGTGGTGCTCTTTACGACTGGCGACGTCACTCCTGTGCTGGAGCTGTGCCGGCTCAACCATGTGTCCGTGCATCATGTCAACCTCGACCGGGTGGCCGGAAATCTCGCCATCTCGCAGGTGCTGCAACGTCGGTGCAATCTGACGTCGCCGTTCCAAGAGCTGTTGTTTGTGAATGCCACGTTCGTTGGCGACACGGCCACTGTCGTGTCCATGGCCTCGACCGCCTTGGCTGCCCTGCTCTCCATCGACCCGAGTACGTTTGTGGTCGGTGGTACTGCCGACGACGTGGTCTTGACCATCGATCCATCGCTGCTGCAACGAGGACATGCCACGTCATTCAACGATACGCTTCCTAACGACCCACAGTCATTGCTGGCCTGGCACTTGGATCCTGCCGAGGCCACCAGGTCGGTGCCACTGGCCCATCGGCCTCGAGCGTCGAACCGCCAGCGAAGCCACCTGACCGCATTCTCGGAACAAAATCAAAACTTTGACACAAGTACTCAATTGAGTTTGGTCCCGTGGGAGATCCTCGACGCGATCGTGTTCACGTCCGAGGGGTTTCTGACTCTGCCCCCTCAAGGCTTTGTGGATGGAGCACATCGCAACGGTGTGCGGGTGTTGGGGTCACTGACGTGGCACGCTGATAGCGCAGCACAAATCAACCAGCCCAACGACTTTTGCGACTGGCAGGTACTGTACGCTATTGCAGTACTCTTCTTTGATGTCTCGTAGCAAGAATTACTTGGCAGTTCACACGTTCTGACACTCTACTTTCTCTCAGAGTTTAGCCCACAGGTTACAGACCGTTCAATCTTTTACGGGCGTGGATGGATGGCACCTGGTCGGGCTCTCACACCAAGTCGCGGCAACGCTGCTACCCCTTCTAAGTTCCTCGTCTTATGTTTTATGGGCGTCGGAGATCGTCTCGTCCTCTGTGACGACGTTGCTGCCGCTGACCCACGGTGTGCTTCTGCCAGCACCCGTCGACAAGTCGACTGTGGTCAAGCTGGCCAAAGCTGCCGGCGACCGCAGGTGGCAGCTTACTTTTACCCTGGACTCAATGCACGCCGAGGTATCCGCGAGGACCCTTCGCTTCGCAGACGTCTCTGTCTGCGTGCCTCTGACTGTACGTCCCAATGTCACATACCATCATGAACTCGAGACCAACAGTATTTTGGCTTCAATCTTGTGGCCATATTGCCGTTACTTTTGACGACTAGACGATTGAATGTCGTGTTCGATGAATATATATATATACCTTAGACCGTCACCAACGATCCGTTTTGGAAAACCAACTGGCGGTCAGTGGCCCCCGTGCACAGTGTCTACGGAGGGGCAGAGGCTTTGTATACTGCGTTCAATGTAGGCCACGGGGCGACCACTAGCGTGGACGGGCGCGTCGTGTCGTCGTCGCCATGGCACGACCAAGGTCAGGTGGATGTGCTGCCTCTGTTGAACAAAGCCAAGTCGCCCATGCACATGAACTTGTCGCTGGCCAAAGCATTCCAAGGCGGGTCCAGTCTCCACCTTTGTGTACGAAATGTGCACAATAGTGATGACAATGCTGGTCTTGTGTGTTGTTATAAGCGCTTCATTGCACATATGTATGTAGGCCACATTACCTGCAAAAGCTCGGGTCAGTGTCGACTTGTTGCCACTTCAAGTGCACTTTGCCCCTCGAAAGGTCATACGCGTAGCCTATTCGTTCCACACGACCAACGACCCGACGTCATTTGGGCTGGCACTGAACTTGGTGTCGAAAGATGAGATCGTGCTGCGAGGCTGGCCGTCGTCACAGTTGACGTCATCGCCCTTGTCGCAGATTACGTCATCGTCCTTGTCGCCGTTGATTGGCCGAGTCAAACACACGCGCGCGTACGCCCCTGTGTCTGAAACGACCGGTCCCAATGGATGGATTACCCGGGTGTACCAATTGGGCGGTGCACTCTGGGACGGCCACGTCATCAAGGGCGTCTCCGTGTTTGGTGTCAACCTCTCAGACGAAAGGACAGAGGATTGGTCCGTGCATGTGGGGCAGGTGGTCGTGTGCCCTGTTGCAGCAGACATGCCAACCTCGTCACACATGTCCCCGGTGATTACAGCCATCCAAATCGACCCCATCACGGCCTCGTTGACGTGGACTGTTCCGTCCACGGTGCAATACACGCACGTTTTCCAAGAAATGTTGACCTGTCACGATGAACTCGTCTGGGTTGGAAGCACCAACCATTCTCGTTGGCAGTTGCCATCAAAAGCCAAGTCCGACACTACGTTTGTGCTGCAACCTGTGCATTGGACAGGAGCCGTAGGCCGTCCCCAACGAGTGACGATAGTACTTGGCGGCGCGGACGACCCTTCATCCTTCCGACAGACTTGAACAAACCATGGAAAGGTGTTCAACGTGATAAAAGAATCACTAATAATAGTTACTAAACATTTCTCAATCCAATCAATAGATCTATGGAGAATTAGTAGTATGGACTACACTGCACCATTTTGCAGTGAAGTTGGACGAATGCCCGATATATTTGGCCGTGCACCCGATATATTTTGGCCGTGTGCCCAATATAATTAGCCATGTGCCCGTTTAATTTGGCACACTGAGGTTGTGTGCCCAAGTAATTGGCCATCTACCCGATGAATTGTGTCGTGTGCCCGATGAAATTGAAATAACTCAAATAATTATATTTCAGATGGAGTGCAAATTAGTTTAGGTGGAAACATCATGTGGTTGAAGTTGGGAGAAAGGCAAGAATAACGTTAAATCGCAATTTATACTTGAATAAAAAGTATAGTTTAAGTTCATAATGCGCACACTGCTTTCCTCCAACAAATTGAATGCTCATGATTCAAATCGCCAAGGAACGCACAGCATGGACGTAGCTAACTCTGATGTCGATTGAAGTATTTCCCATATATTCCAGCGTTTCTCCATACTTTCAACTCTCCAAAACTTGAATCTGTCGCGCGCAGAGCTCATTTTTCGCTTTACCTCAAGGTACACACCCTCGATGGACGCGCGAAGGCCATGGGCAACATGGGCGTTGGTATGTGACGTCACAGCAACGATGCTTCATGTGTCGTTTAACGACCATTTCTATATGGAATTGACATTTTCATCTGACACACGACACAATTCATCGGGCACATGGCCGATGAATTGTCAATTGCTTGGGAACACAACCAAATATATCGGGCATTCGTCCAACATAACTGCAAAAAGGTGTAGTATCTTGTATGACGGGATTGTTCCGAAAGCACACATCACAATAGACCAGTCACGTCATACTGTAATCAATGAGATTGAGGATGATTGAGCTTTCACAACAGGAATCGAACGTCGTTGGATGATCCCCTCCAAATCCCGTAATGTGTTGTTTGAATACGATACTCTATTTGAAGCTCTGATACGTGGATTTTGTGGTTGTCTAATGTGTTTGACCATTAACGGTTATTTAAATTTTCTTCTAAAGCCATATACTTGCTCTCTGTTATACATTACTGCCACCATTGGAAAATCCACAACTTGTACATTACGGCCACCATTTTTTTCCACTATAATTGGACGATGAGAAAACGGTTCTTAAACCTTACTATTCGATGGCGTTCTATGACTACCCGAGCAAGTGGCGTATACATACACCCCAAGCCGCCCAATTTACCACGAAATAGATACACTCCATTGCACTACTGAATCCACGTTCATTCTGAATCCATATGACGGACAGTAGTAGTACCATGGTAGTAGGCAGCAAATGTATGATAGAACGACCAGTATTGTGCTTTCGAGTGAAATTTCAGAGTGTTGTGGCGTGGTTTCTCGTTGGAATTTTTAATCGATTTGATTGGCTACCTCATATGAGCTCAAATTATTAGCCAATCAAAACCTTCTCAATGAAATTCAACCAATCAGATCGATTGTGGATCGATTTTGTTTGCGCGATTCGATTGCACCCCGTCCCCAAATTTGTATCAAATCGACAATACACTGTTCACACACGACGATGGGGTAGGGGAATTCATTAGATTATTAGGTTCAAGCAAAAAAAATAGTATTTTACGATATTGCGCACTGTTTGTCGGACGGGACGAGGATTTGGCTCTTGGCTTGGGGGTACGGCATCGTCTGAACGTCCGCTGTGACATCCCACTCAGTGCGAAATGCAATCTCTTTGGCCAGCGCCTGTGCAAACTTGACGTGGCCGCTCACAGCATAGTGCCGCATATTAGCGAAATCAGAGTCGTCCAGCCCGCCCTGGATCTACCGATATAACAACGCCAATGACGACGATATTGATTACTCGTTACCTTGATAAACGCGTAATGCATGCGCAGATCCATCTTCTTGACGCGGGACATGGCGACTTTAGTGATTTCCTGCAGCTGCAGCGAGATGCGACTGCGGTTCACGAGGTCGTCTTCGCCGCTCATGCAGTTTTCATCGCACACGACGCAAAAGATGTGGGCGTCCGGACGATCTACTTGCATGTTGGATCAGATACCTCTACTATGTACTACGCAAATATATATATATATATGGAGCCACTACCCATAGCAGTGGAAAATATGCACAAAAAGAAATAGAAATAGACAAATAATTTCAAGCGAAAACCACTTGCAAAGTTACAAAACATGCACAAAACAAGACCACACAAGCAAAGTCCGAACATGACGAGCGAAAATATATACTAGTATGGAAAATCTATCCACAGGAAATATAGAATATATAATGTTTTGCCACTCGTAAAAAATGCACGGAAAAATATATATTGCCGTTCTACCAATCCAAAAAAATACATATATATATATATATATATCAGCAGATCACGCAACATATATTGATAAAGCATGGACCAAACAAGCCCACCCAAAATACACAAAACATGTGCAGCGAAATATGAATGGAAACAATTCATCCAACTAGAAAAAACTAGAAAATCTATATAGTTTTTCTCCACGGGTAAAAAATCCACGAAAACGAGATCCAACAATATTGTGCTTTCGAGTGAAATTTCGTGTCGTGACGTGGTTTCTCGTTGGAATTTAAATCGATTTGATTGGCTACTTCAGATGAGCTCAAAATTATTAGCCAATCAAAACCTTCTCAATGAAATTCAACCAATCAGATCGATTGTGGATCGGTTTGGTCGGCGCGATTCGATTGCACCCTCTCCCCAAATTTCTATCAAATCGACAATATTGTCAATTCGATTATTCAAAATTCGAGTGTTTGGGTGCTCAATCGAATGAGCAGAATAACCCAGTCGGTTATATCGACCAATCAAAAGACAAGACATGAATCAACTAGCCAATCAAATCCACTCTTCAAATAATTCAACAATGTCGAATTATAGTGTGTGATTGGAAGTAGTGTGATACTGGACGACCTTTACATACAAAAGTCAGTACAAAGAATCGATAGATTTGGCAAAGAATCCGCACAAAAGTAGTCCAAATATTGGGTAAAAGAAAGACAATATATATCTATCTATCGATATAATAAATATAAAAAGGTTTCGTCGTACGCTGTCGGACGTCTTCTAACAGCGCCGTGTATGCTTCGACGATTTCCGCTTCAGATGACGCGGGCGGGAACAGATCTTGCGTGCCGAGATTAATCACCACGGCATGGGGCTGCCACGAGTTCAAATCCCACGGGAACTCGCGCGACGCAATCGCATTCTTCCACATGGAGCTCATGTTGGGTCCCCAGTCGCCCAAGTTGCTTTTGACGCCCTTGCTAGATCATATATATATATCCATGAGTTTCTACACAAGTTCTAGAGAAACGTTCCACGTATGGGCGTACGTACCCACTCCAGGCCAAAATGTGCGCCTCGGCGTGAAACATGCGCGCGGCGATGCATGCGTAGCCGTTGTAGACGTTTTCCATGCGGCCCTTCATTCCGAAGATACCCTTGGACGAGGTCGCCACCCCTTCGTTGCCAAACCCACAAGTGTCCGAGTCGCCGATAAACTCGATCCGGTGGCGGAAGCCGGGGTCGCATGGCAGCACGACCGCCGCCTTGTCGACCACGAACCCGTAAAACGTGCACACTTTGAACGTCGAGACGGCGCCGCGCATCTGGGGCTCGGTGCGCTTGCTGATCGTCACCGTGTGTTCTTCGTCACCGATGTCGTCATCGAATGTGACGACGTCGCAGCAGCTGGCCTTCAACGACGCGCGCAAGATGCACTTGAACTCACCGTCCACAAACACGTTGAAGTAGTTGCCTTCGCCCTTGAGCCGAATGCCCACGCCGCGCGTGCGCTTGACGCGGATCGAGAAGCCACAATGGGGCCAGTCGAACTGCACCGAATTGACCTTGGTCTTGCGCGACGCGTACTCGTCGTGTCGGAGGAAACGACCGCTGAGAAACACCCGCGGGTCTACGGCCGTCACGAGCTGGAACGACCCGTCCTTGTACTTGTTGACGTCGAAGTTGTACACTTCCAGCGGCGACACATCGTCAGGCAGCACCCCTTCCGGATCCGAAGTCGACTGACTGCTAGAGTTCAACACGCTTCCTGTCGCCGGCTGTACATGGGCCATGGTTCGTGAGATGATGAGCCTTGGCTTGGCCAGGTATGGGAAATTCCGGATAACGCGACCCCTCCGGCGTTTTCATTGGTGGACACCAGGTGAGAGTAGCCCTTGGAACTATTAACAAAAGTCATTTCACGTCAACTATATCCGGACAAAAATCCCATTCTACAGTAAAAAATACTGTGTATAGTTGGGAGATGATACTATAATTGATAGTATGGCAGATTGTTAGAAAAGTCAGAAGAAATTCCCTGTTAGAAACATCGGACCCCTTGTGTGGGTATTCCCGGGGTAAAGGTGCATCACCAGCGCTTACCCATTGTGAATGAAATGCACTTCAACCCATTAACAGTAAGATGGAATGTTTGTTATTTGGTTTACAGTTACCCTGAATTTGACAACAGTTACCCAGTGGTAACTGTTGTCATGACTGTAGTACAAGGGAAATAAGGGCCTGTTCCAAGTAGATATTTTTAGAAAATGAAACATTGGTTCCAAGTATTAATACCGTTTCCTACCTTTTGACCTCTTTTTCTGCGATTTTTTACGCAACTTACTATGCCAAAAGTACAGTAACGTTATTAAAAGAGGTCCTTGACGTCTTTTTCTAAATCGTGAATAAGGAAGAGGTAAATCGATTTTGATTGGCTCATGCTATTTCTGTAAACTACTTGGAACTTCCCCTAATAATTACAACTGTTGCTAGGGCCGACTATGTCGTGTATAGCGCAAATAGTTGACTTGTTTGTGGAATTCGTAATGTGGCTGGCCTTATTTCAGATTATTAACCAATCAGAGTGCATCATGGTTTCTTTGCCATATTCTACACCTTTTCCCAATCAAGTTGCGCACTTTTTCCAATCAAGTTGAATCGGATATAAAATATAAATTTTCACGAGAGATGTGGAGTGCAAAAGTTCGGATCAACATGAATTTTGTTCCAATCAAAGTGAACCACAGAAGCGCGCTATTTTCGCGCCCAACATGTAAACTGTCAATGCACAATGATCATTTTCCAATCACCCGACTTGTCTTCGCATGAAAACACACAAAGGCCCCACCGCGGAGGAGAAGAAGCGTGTTCTCGACGCCTTCCTCCGCGGCGACAACTGGAAGCTCGTCGCCCAGCACAACGACATGTCCCTCGCCACAGCGAGGCGAGTTGTGACCACCGGCCAAACGACTCTGCTGCCACGAGGTGGCTTTCGACCCGCCAAGTCCAAGGTCACCCCCGAGATCCGTGCCGCTCTCGAGCAGTACCTAGACAAGAACTGTCAATACACTCTTCGTGAAATGCAAACCTTTGTTGTTGCCGACTTCGCAGGCACTGAGCTCTCGGTCCAAACCATCAGCCGCCACATTTTGGGCATGCTGTACACCGTCAAGCAAGTGCGCATCGAACCGGCGACCTGCAACAACGACATCAATAAGCAGAAGCGACGTGAGTTTGCGCTCAAGCTCAAGCAACACCAAGACAACGGGGACTACATTGTCTATTACGACGAGACGAACTACAACGTGTACTGCAAGCGGAGCTTCGGGCGATCCAAGAAAGGAACGAGAGCCACCGTCGTGCTGCCGCCGTCGAAGGGCCCGAACTTGCAAGTCCAGTGCGCCGTCTCAGCGGAGCAAGGCCTTGTCCACTACAAGCTCGAACGCGGCAGCATCCGCATGGAACAAAACGCGCTGTTCGTGGAAGAAGTCTACGAAGCTGTCAAGCGGTCCGACACCTGGCATGACCACTTTGCCGGCAAGCGCGTTGTAATCGTGTTGGACAACGCGACGGCCCATTCGCAAACGGAAAGTCGCGTTGTCCAACACGATGACATGACGCTGCTGCGCCTTGGCCCCTACTCACCGATGCTGAACCCGATCGAAAGCTGCTTCAGCGTCTTGAAGGCTCGCATCAAGAGCTACCTCGCCCTCCACACTTATGCTATGTTCGAGCGTGGTGAGTATGGGACGTTTTTCGAACGACGAATGGTCTTACTTGAGGATGCTGCTTGTGCGCGCGTCGCTGCCATGCTTCACGCAGCCGTTGGTGGTCCGCGAGGTCATCTTCTGTCAGCGCAACGTCGAAAAAGCCATCCTATTGGAGAGCATGGTGTATGGTCAGTAGGCAGTTCATATTGAATGGAAAAAGCTCATATTGGATTGGAAATTTGTGTGTTTTTAACCACCCACCGTTTTAAAAACGACGTTTCAAACGTTTTTTTGCCAACTTGATCGCAACTTGATTGGGAAAAGGTGTAGTAATTGGTCAAGACGATCATTTTTATCGACTTCAAAAACGCAGAAGTACCAAGTTCCCAGCAACTCAAACAACTCGTGCCACCATCAGCTTAATGCTCATGTCAGCAGTTCATCGCACTCTCGAGTACACTCACTAGCGTTTTTCCTTAGTGCTTATTGAAGTCGACATCGAATGACGAATAGTCGATGCGAATTTCTCGTTAGAAAGGATCAGCAGCATCACTACTACTTCATGGTTTCGGTGGACTGGGGCCAACACCCAAGGTCCTTCCAAGTTAAAATGAGGAAGTGATGGGTAAAACTACCGTCAGTAAGAATCATATTATCGGGGCATAGTCACCAAAAGTTTGACCAAATTAAGTCGTTTGCCCGCGACGTTTTGGGGTTTCGGGATCAACGAGTAAATTGCTGTAAACGACCTATTTACAGTACCAGTAGTTGACGAGCTTGGCCCATGTGATTTCTTGGTTTATGCCAAGATGCAAAACTAGTAAGACGACCAAGGTCGGGGGCATGTGCGACGGCACCGAGCCCAGCACTTCCACCAGAGCGCGCCCACTACGCCAAGAACAGCCACTACCTATGCTGCGACAAGACGAGAACCAAGTCGTACTGCATGACCATCGCCCAGGCTCAAGCGTGCGGATAGGAGCAAGGGATCGCATTCTAGTACTGGTAGCTCACAATCCAATAGCTGCTGCCTACAGCTAGCAATAATGTAGCAAGGAGAATAGAATGATCCTATTCGCCAGTTATTTTCACTTTTCTATCATATAATTGGACAGAAATTTGGTATGGCAGCCTGCCTTACGAATTCAATAACCAGAAAAAGCAAGGTGAAATAGGCAATTTTGTATGCTGCGCAAGGTGAACCACCTTGCGAATTCCATAAATAATTCTGAAATTGTATAGTTTCAATTAAATATAGCTTCAAGTTTGTATTGATGATTTTTATTTTTCACGTGCCTGTCTCTTTTTGGAATTCGCAAGGCAGTGTCACCTTGCGAATTCAAAATTGTCCAATTTTGTCCAATCAGATGCGGTGAAATCACGAAATCGCTGCATGATTCATCACGCCCTGTTGCGATATATTCCTGTGATGGCGGTTGATGCAAGGAGCCTTGAGATAATTGTAGGCCATCCAGACCGTGTCGGTGCCGTACACCTCCCTGCCGGTGTGATCGCGTGGTTGCGCGGGCGGTGGCGCAAGACATCTTGGTGGCACCCATCGCAAGTGCTGAAGTGGCGGCTTTAGCACTTTGCGTTTGCGATGGGTTCTACCAAGACCTCTTGCGCCACCGCGTTGGCCACCACGACATTGCGACCCAACCGAGCGCACAACACAATGATAGCTGTAAGGGGAGAATTACATTGGACATAGTCGGAGTGCACTCATCAGTGCACAAGTCTCGTCGTCCACGGCTCCAATTGTTCTCGGAGACGTTCGTTCGACTGGATCGATCTTCCGTCATGCATTTAAAGTGGACCGTTTGTGTTTCAAGCTGTTTGTTGCGAAAATGGTAGAGATGCTCATGAATTGCAGTATACAGCATGAAATCTAACGTTATCAATGATATACTTACTGTATCCCCCGAATAGCCCTGGATTTTGGCTTTATGCAACACATTGCAGAATTATAATCCGATGCAAGGGTTGAGTTATATGCCTGCTATGTCTCGGAACACGTAATCATCTTATATTGAATCTTCACACCCTTTGGTGTGCGCCACACTAACTGCCATGCATTACACTTCTCAATCATTGGGAGTTGCTGCAAGGACATCTTGTGTTGGGATCGCCCTGCAACAGCTTTGCAAACCACTCGGTGAGTATTTCCATGGACGGGGCTGCCTCCATATTCCCGTCATTCTCGTCAGCCCAATTCAACAGATGCGAGTGGATCCGCCGACGGAGTACTTTGGCCAAACTGAGCAGCATTTTGGACGTAGCCGCTTGTTGTAAAATATCTAACACCACCACCCAGGTCAAGAGTTCGATGTTGGGTCGGCCACGTACTGGCGACAAGAAGCTCCATTTGCGCCCGTTGTTGCATCTCTGCGCACCTGGTGATGTGTTCTGCTTCAAAAAGCGGCTACACAAAGTGAGGCGCGTAGGAATATTTCCCGTCAAATGTTGGAAATTTCTAGTCAAGTCGAAATTACCTTGAGCAATCGCACGAGTTGTGCTTTCTTTTTGTACTTTTTAGACATGACAGCTCCCAACACGTTGCGAATCGAGCACTCGAGGCGCAACTCGACCATGTTGAGTTGATCCAACGTTCGCCCGCCACACATGTAATGGCGCGACACCAAGACCGACGTGGGAAAGTGCCGGCCGTCTTGCTTGGGGATCACAAACGGAGGCACAGGCACTTGATGATGTTGCAACACGCGTACAAGCTCAATGTCGTCCATTGTTGCAATGAACTCGTCGATCGTGAGGAATCGATGGCCGAATGTGTACCCCATACCTCGGAAGCCGACCATGTCCTTGCATGCCAACAACAACCTTCTTGACGAAGAAGGCGCAAGTGTATCCGGGACGAAGTCACCAAATTCCATCATGGTTTCTAGATGGAGGTCGTTCGCGAAGTTGAATTGTTTGCGAAGGGTGTCGATGTCATCGCATTTGCATGGAAGATCCAGGCCCCACATTACATGTTGGATCATGTCGCGCAGCTCCGATGCATGCACTTGAGTGAGCGAGATGGTGCCATCGTCGACCAACTCGCGGCTCTTTCGCTCCATTTCGCTGTGTGTGGGACTTGTCGGTCTATTCAAGCCCCCAAAACGCGTTATCGGCGGCAGCTCTTTATGGAACCACACGACCTGTGCATCGACAAAAGTCACGCACTTCTTGGTCAAGCGGGGCTTCTTCGCATCCCGGGACGACACAGCATCCACACTTCTCTTTTCGGAAGAGTTGCATGGAGACGTGGGTAGAATTGGCGTGTCTACGGACGGAGAAGGCGGCACCGGCAAGCAGTGGGCCGCCGTCATGTTGCCGCCGCCCTTTCTTGGATTGAATTTTGAAAATGGGCGGCTTTGATTGGTAGAATGATTGTACGATTACAAGCCTTTGATTGGTTGAAATTGGAGTCATTAAAGTCAAATGATTGGCTGGATATATGAATAATTTACCGTTCGTATTGTCAATACATCGTACATCGTACATCTCGTACTCCTAGCACTTCCACACACACCACCGTCAAGCAAGATGGCGACGATCACGGAACCTCTCGACTTGATCAAGCTCAGTCTGGACGAAGTCATCTACGTCAAGTGCCGTGGCGAGCGCGAGCTGCGGGGAAAGCTGCAGGCGTACGACCAGCATTTGAACATGGTACTGAGCGACGTGGAAGAGACCGTGACGAGCGTCGAGATTGACCAGGAAACGTACGAAGAGATTGTCAAGCAGGCCAAACGTCAAGTGGAGATGCTGTTTGTGCGAGGGGACGTCGTCATTCTCGTCGCGCCACCTTTGCGAACGGCCACCAACAAATAGACTCATCTCTCATGTTTATCCTTGTTGACGATACGTGCACCTGTGTTGTCGCCGCCTGCTGCTCTTGCGACTGTGCAGGAGGTCGGCGTCCTCATCTTTATGGTAGCTACCCGTCTGCCACGACGCGAAATGTACGTTGTCCGCCACAGGATTGCGTCGATTCACGGCCGACTGGGGGCGAACTTTCTTCGGAGTCGGTCGCTCCCACACGACTTCATCTTGCTTTGAACCCAACGTAGTAGCAGCATTCGTCATCGTACTAGCACCTTCCACGTTTACCGATGGAGCACGTGGCGATGGCGGCAGCTTGCGCCGGGGGGTGGACCACGCCACCTTTTCTTGCTTGGGGCGAGAGTTAGGTAGCCACTGGTTCGCCTCTCGCAACTTGGCTTCCCTGGCTTGGGTGGCATGGAGCACGTCCCTCCGTTCGGCGTCGATGGCGGCTCGCAGTTGCTTGCGGACGTCCACGTCATATACAAAATCCACGGGGATCGTTGGTTTCCGTCCACTTCGTTTCGCGGCGGCAGATTGAGGTCGAGGTTTCGACGACTTTGTGGATGGTCTGGTTTCATTTTGCTTGCCCTTGTTGATGTCAGACGAGAGGTCCGAGTTGTTGTCGAGCGGGGGAACAAAGTCCTGTGGACATGCGCACGGAGTGCCAAACGCGGTGCGCACGGCGTCCAAATGCAAGGACGCATCTGCATGACAAGTTAGAACGCGGCGACAAGGATGACATGGACGACCTTTCTTGGCAAAGGCACAGGCTTTCTTGAAGCCTCGGATACTCAGCCCCAGACCATGTTCAAAGGCATCGATGGCTATTCAATATGCGAGCATGGACCAAGGTTATAGGGGATGATAAGGCGCACCTTCGGCAACGGAGGGGTCGGCCGTACGCCGCACTTGGTGCTTCATACGTTTCGTTTCGAAAGGGTTGGCGCTATTTATACTAAAGTGATCGTTGGGCTGTCATGGAATAATTCTGCAGAGTGACAGTAGTAACAGCGCGAAGAATGACCTGAACGTGTTGTATCCGTACTACTACACCGCGCCTTCTGTCTTTGTCCATGATGCGCTGGGACTTGTATTGCTACTTTATCTGCGAATGTACCCAAGTTTCCGGCTACAACTTGCATATCATGGCAAATGTCAGGGGATGGCTGTCATTGCCGCGGTGCATATCCACGCAGACGTCACAGTTCCTTCAGTGGTAACTACATCCTACTACATAAGCTTGTGCAGTCCCAAGCTCGCTTTCTCGTGTTGGCCTGCCGCAGGTTGGTCTGAAGTTCAGCTCACGCCCCTTCACGAAATTAGGTATCCGGATAACGACGTGGCAGTTTTGGTGTTCTCTGGGCAACGGCAGGTCAGGCGCATCCGGATAACCCATCAGCGTGCTTTGCAACATCAAACCATCATCAACTAACTCGTGGTCGCCCCTAAGATGTCCCGCCAGCAGCAGCAGCATGAAGAGACAGACGAAGTTTCCGCGAGAAACAAGTCCATGTTCCATCGAGTCCGGCAAGCCCAAGTCAGTGGTCGCATGACCACGTGGAAACCGCTTCCATCGGCGGCGATGGGGTCGAGCCTGCACGACCGGCCGCTTCTCGTGCACCCGAATATTGACTCGCTCTTGCCGGTGCTGGACACACATCCGAAGCGATTGCTCAAGCAAATGAACCATCTAGATGCGTTGCTCAATGCGCACCAACTGTCCGACGTCGTCGTGCCCCTGCAAGCGCTCAGTCGATCGATCGTGCCGCCGACCGGCATCCCCACGCGAATGGACGACCGCGACAACTTCATTCAACTGGGCGGCCCCGAACTTCTGCAGCGCATCCTGTTTGCCATCCTCCGGGATCGGTCCATGGAGCTCTTCCCCGGCGCGTGGCCTCCCGGCACTTCGTCGCGGCCGCTGCACTACTCGTACCGCGAAGAAACCGCGCGGCGGCGCAGTCGCATGGCCGGGTCGGACGTCGCGACCCAGGACAAGCTGACGGCGCTGGCGGAATCTCTCAACTTCCTGCGGGAGCTGTGCTTCGTGGCGCCGACTCTGGCCAAGCAGCTAGGACAGGACGACAGCCTGACCATCGTGCTGTTCCAGCTCATGGGCAACACCATCTTCTTCGAGCACGCCGCGGGCCTCGTCGAGGAAATCCTGAGCATTCGCGACATCTCGTTTGATTTGAGCCTCGTTCGTACGTGATGCATGTGTCCATGTTGTAGCAATTGATTGTTTTTATCGTTTATATTCGATTTGAATGTCATATTTCACATGCCTTGTCATTCCAACTTTTATATATAATACCAACTAATATATATATATCAACGAATACGTATTCATGACTATCTCGAGCTTTGTTTGTCCAGTTTTCACAAAATATCGTAAACCTCAACTTTTATATATATATATATATAATACCAACTAATATATATATCAACGAATACATATTCATGACTATCTCGAACTTTGTTTGTCCATTTTCCACAAAATATCGTATACTTCAACTTTTATATGTATATACCAACTAATATATAAATATATATCAACTTTTATATATATATATATTCATGCTGTTCTGGTAGCGGACTTTCACACGACGATTCAAACGTTTTCTTCGCGACAATTGGCGTTTTTCTGTCGCATCTTGGCGCTGATTGTGTTTGAGCCAGAGGACCGTCGGCTGCTCGAAAACTCGCGTACGTTTCTTTTATCACTATATTTTGATATTTTGGCGAATTATTATTATTTTGAACTATACAAATGTAGGCGTAATAAAATCTGTCGAGTTGCTGCGCCTTCGTCGCGAACGCATGCAAAAAGCTGACAACACCGTGGACCGTAACCACGCCGTGCTATTCCGCACGCCATCCGTCTTGAACCGCCTCATGCTGGTACTTCAGCTGCAGAACTACCTATTTGCCATCAACCCAGCCTACGACCCATACTCGCACGAGATCCAGTCGTCCACAGAATGGGCCATGCTATTTTCGCTCGAACAGCAGGAAGAGTGGGATTTGCTGGATAACCCGACGGTGGCCACGGTGCTGCGCGAAGCCATGGAGAATGACCAGAGCAATGACGCGGCGACGTCACCGGAGCAGAGTTTGTTCAATTTGAGCTCGACATATTTTCGGTACGAACTACCGCTCCAATTATAGTGGTTTAAAGTGTCATATTTGGTTGGTTACCTCGTGCTAGGAATCGTTGGATGAGTCGACTTATGTCTGTGTGTCACATATATATATATATATATTAATATTCATAGTTCGAGGTATATATATAACGTACGAATTAGTGTATGTTTGGACAATAGCATATATCTGTCTTGGCGTGCATTGGATTGTCGTATCTAGAGTAGTATGGTGTAATATATTCATGACTACTTGTGGATAATTTCATGTATGGCCACACCCTATTTTTTGCCAAATTAATATGTTGAAATTTTGGTTTAAAGTAATAATTCAAATACATTGGTTGTCACCTATTTTGGCCTGCTTTGGAAAGAATACACGGTGCTTGCCACCTTTCAGATAAAAAAAACCGTCCCTAGAACCATTTCTTTTATTACTTAAAAATCGAAATACGCGATATTTGGCAACATATATTCATTCTATTCTCCAAATGTTAGATGATTGTTTCGATTTGTTAAAAATTGCCAACCTTTTTTGCCTTGTATTTTTTGTTATCCACATGCACATTTGCATAATAAATGTGTGTTTTTCCCCTGCTTTTCATCTTGATTTGGTAGATCGTTGATGTCCAGGCAACGACTGCAACACCATCGGTCTGTGGCAACGGCGCTGGACCGGACCGACGTCGAAGCCGAGTTACTCGTCAAGAGCATCGCATTGGCGCCATTTCGGGTGGAAGTGCTGTTTGTGATCTGCACGCTGCTCAGCTCCAAGCGCAAAGTGGACTTTCAGGATGCGTTGGCCGAGATGGGGCTCGTGGACATTTTGAACCAGATGTTTCTGCGACTCAAGTGGAACGAGCCGCCGCCGACGCCGCCGTCGGTACGACACCTCGTTGATTAATATGAAAGGTCTAATGTGGTACACTACGTAGCAACCGCTGCATGGCCCTGGGTACGTGAAATACACTAAACCCTTTACTTTGTGTGTTTTTGCATTTCACCGGAATTTAGTATATTGGACTTGGGAGTGATTTATTATAACATTTCGAATCCATTTTGGACGTCGAATTAAGCTTGTACAAATGATACTATACAAAGATTAGTATATACGTGGTTTTGCCCAATGCAGAGGGACTGGGTCGAATCAAACGTTTGGATTGGCTGAAATTCGACAGAACGTGATTTGATTGGCTTTGGCGTTTTCTGTGAATTATCCATGGTCTAAAATCCTTCGATTCTACGGCGGGTTCCAGTTTATCGAGTCAAAATGATAATATATATTAATATTTATGTATAATTAGGTGTGAATGCAGCATGGATGCGAGTTTAAAAATTCAATTTTTGCGGTTGATTCACAATTTCTGCGACCGCGACGTCCAAGACCACACCAATAAATTGCTGCTCTTGTCCCCTGCCGAACAACACAGTGTGCGCAGTACGTTGTCATCTCTATACATGTCCTTGATAGTTCGTTGCCCACGAACGATGGCAGCAACTCGTATATATATATATATATATATTTATATATATTTATTTTTATATTTATATATATCGAAACGGTAGCGGGCGACCGATTGGACCCGGCGCGACGTGGAAAGGGCTTGCTGTGCAAAATCATCGACGTGCTGGTACTCCAGCCCGCCGACAGCATCTACCGCTTCTGGCTCGCATCGTGCGTCGAGTCGTTTCTCCGCCGATCGTCCCCCGCGGAGCAACTGTTTGTCGCCCGCACGCCGTTGCTGGCGGCGTTGCTAAAGGAGATTCTGAGCTGCGGGTTCAGACCTTCGGGCAGTTTGCAGTCGGCGTTCGATCTGCTGGGCGAAATGACCAAGAACAACCCGACCACCCTCGTGCTATTTAGCGATTCGATGGACGACGTCCAGTTTGCCTCGTTTATGCGTACGTTTCGTCTGAAATATCAAGTGCCATATATATATTTCCTGGCGGGAGTATACAAAATTAGGGGGTAAATATACCCTAGTATGCCTAGCCAATCTACTGATGGGGATGTGGGGGGTGATATGAAATTTCGTGTGATGAGTTTTGGTTTGTATGGCTAGCTAGCTATAGGAAATAAATAGGAAGCCATATTCCGTGTGCGTGTGGTGTCCACTCGACCGTTGTGCAGGCATGGGGGATTCAAAATATCCTATGTTCCCGTATATATCATCTCTATCTCTATATATTATATTATATTCTTTTTATTATTGTCCTATTTATAGATTTATTATATATATATATATGTATATTTATTGATTTACGTTGACCTCGCCTTTGTTATGTGTGTGTGTGATGTCAATCTATCGTTATCATGTTATTTTCATGCATATATATCTATATATTGACCTGCGTGTTGTATATATATATATATATATATATATATATGATGTCAATACATCTATCTCGAATTCTATATAAATGACATTGAGTATATATAGAGGTGGTGGTGTCTAATTTGGTCGACTCAAACGTGTTTGTGCGGTCGATGCTGCTATCCGTGGAGACCCATCCTCGGACGTCGGCCATGTTTCCGTCGTTGGCGCGGCTGTTTGAGTTTTTGCAGCTCAATTCCGTCCGTCTGCTTCGCCACCTCATGACGATCGTGACCCTGGACGACATCAACCACGAAAACATTTGCTGTCTCAACACGGCCGTGGTCATGCTGGTCTTCGAGCACCGCCAGCGCCGACTCCCGCGTATGCTCGAGGTCTGTACGACTGTCCAATATGTATGTGGCATCCGATATTAGTTGAATGCCTGGCTACTGTGTAGGCCCTGCGCCAGCTACAAACTGAAGTCGACGACGGCAATACTGACTTGTGCGTCAACTTTCGATCGCTGCTGTGGTTCTGGGTGCAGTACTATGTTCCCCGCGGCAGAGACCGCCTCAGCCTAGAGCATTCCTCCGACATGAAGTTCAATGAATGGTACTCTGTCGTGGCGCTGCTGTGCGCGGACGATGGGTCGCCCGCCGCGCTGCTGCCGGCGCCCACCCTCCTGCCGGCGTCGCCGTACGTGGTGCATCACATGTCGTCGGGTCCACGGGCGTCGTCTGCTCACCACCCGTACGCGTACCCGACTCGACGCATGTAATACAGTAGTCAACACGAGAGTACCAGCAGCAGCCTCCTCTTGGTCTGCTTGTACTACTTTGGACTTACAAGTAGTATGCTTATCGTTCGTACACTATTACAAGTGTATACTTCGATGTTTATATACTAGTATATATATATATAGATAGTACAGGAGAAGAACTGCGATATGATATTGTACGCGTCGGTGTAGTGATAAAGTTGCTACAATGTGTATGGGGCCTTGGCGGCGTTCTGGTTGCATGACTACAGTATGTATCGATCCATAAAACTAACTATACACCAGAGATAGATAGCATCACTGCTACGCTACATACTTACTAGTAAGTACTATTAATCGTAGTGCTACTCCTACGAAGTAGTAGTACTAGTAGTAGTTAGTACCTTGGAGTGGGTATGTGACATAGAAGTACTAGGTAGTAAGTAAGTAGATGGATTACTTACTACCTTACGACGGGCTTAGCTGTGGTATCTGGTGCGGTCATAACGACACTAGTACCTTACGACGTTGTGGTGGGGTCTACTACTTGGACGAGATGGGCTTGGTCGTCGGGGGGCCTCGAGGCAGACATACACGTGGGCAGATTGAGGCTTTGGAAGCGCGTGAGTTGGTCGTACACCCGCAGGGACTGGCTCAGCACGCCGTTAGCCGCCGTGAGGATGGACGCCGACGACTGCAGCAACGCGTCCACCGCGTCATTGTGGTGGGGCGACGTGTGCAGGAACGACGTGAGCTGGGCCTTGACGTCTTCCATCTACATCGCAAGTGCGTACAGTATATAGATCGAGGGGAAATGGATGGCTACGATGGGCTAATGTAGTACCTGCTGCACCGCCACGTGAATGGTGGCGGCAATGGCAGTGTAGTTGCACTTGGTGTCGCGGCAGAGGTTGTGCGGAGCGTTGGGGTCGTCGAACCACTGGACAATGCCAAGGTCGTTGTCCGATGAAGACGACGGGAGCTGCATGAGGGCGTCGGGTGCGTAAAAGTTGAGCTTGGACGTAAACACGCACGGGTCGCTTGTCGGTTCGATGCTGTCCGTGTACTCGGACATCCCAATGTAGTCTTTTTTGGTCAGCTCCACCACGAGCGAGTAGCGGCGATCGGGATGGCCGACGCACACGTCGCCGTCGTCAAACACGAGGCTTCGGTACGTGCGCTTGATCTGGTCGCCTTCGTAGCCTTTCCAAATGCTGCCGCCACCCACATGCATAGCACATGAATACTACCAGTAAGTACTACACATGAGAGAACAACCAACGTACGTACCCTAGCAGCGTCTTCTTGGCATCTGTCTTGAACGTGACGTTGTGGAAGTAGTGCAACGACATGTCCCCCCTATGTGACGGTTAGAAATCGTCCAGGGGTGACGATGTAGGAGTTACGAGGCGGTGTCGAACGTCGTCCATCGCGTGATCGGCTCGATTCGCGTGACTTTATCCGCCAGCACGCCTCCTTGGTACACGGACGGCGCCCGGATAGGAATAGGTTCGCGAATGATGCGCTCCTTGCGCTGCTTGATGACTACTGGCGTCGACACGGCGGCTTCGCATGCCATCAGGCCGAGAAGGACGAGCACCACGCCACGACCAAGTGCCATGGCAGTGAGTGATTGCAATTGTTACTCAAACTAACTGAAAGGACTTTTTGACTATTTGAGGATTTATTTCGCTCAATTACACGAAATTTATGATGAAACTGTGATTTTCTCATCTCATTTGAAATCCATCCACCGCAAAATTCAAAAGGATTCAAGACTTCGCTACTACTCCGGAGTACTAGTAGCTGCCACAGCAACATCCAGACCACCCAGCATCGCCCCTCCATCATGGTCATCAGCCATAGTCGTGCTAACGTTAGCATTGATCACCCCTGAACCTTTGACCTGCATCACCAACGGCGATGGGACGATAGCGAAGCCACACATTCGAATGCACATGGGGAAATAGGACCGACGGTCTACCACACCTTGGTTGGGTTTATTACAGTGTAATTACTCCCATCCAAGCCGTGCATCTCTTGACACCGATCGCCCGACAAAGTGAGCTGGCACGACGATCCCTGTAAGTTGTGGACAATGGCAGCAGCAGCGGCAGGTCGGGTTTGGGGTTGCAGACACAACGCTTAATAGTCGGACGAACCGCCGAACATGTCCATGCCACCGCCCAAGTCGGCTTCTTCTTCTTCTTCCTTCTGTTCTTCCTTCTTAGGGGCAGCAGCGCCAGCGCCGGCGGCAGGGGCAGCCGCGGCGGCACCACCGGCCGAAGGACCGGCCAACGCCTTGGACACCTTCAAGCCACGTTCAATGGCGTTGGCGTACAACGAAGGCAAGTACGACGCGACGGTCACACCGGCAGCGGACAAGGCTTCGGTCAAGTTGTCGGCGGACACTTCGACTTGCAAGTCATGGAGCAAGAGCACAGCCAACGACGTGGCCAAGTCTTGGGTTTGGGCAGGAGTGAAATCAGCGATCGACATACTAAATCAAGAGATAAGAGAACTGAATCCGATTAAGCGCAGAGGCAGAAACCAGTCTTGGAATGACCTCGCCATACAATTGGCTCATTGCCATCTAAGGTTTCGCCACCAACCAATTTCCACTGCTGGCCCTCCCATTTTAGCCAATGGCCTTGCACCATTCTTTGGGGCCAATCAGAAGTGATATCCGGAAACTATCCGGCCAATGACGCTTCAGAATTCACACAGGATCTATGCATCATGCGAAAAGCTGCCGTCAACTTGACCACAAAGTCAAAGTCGTAGTACCTATGATAAGCCACATATAATGCGATACTGTCCATACAATAAGTACAATGTTTGGACTGGTACGTAATATTGGAAAACTCACCAACTATTCCAGCCTAGTAATACTCTACCCGACTACAATCTGTCGGACTCGCGAAGGCGCGTCATGGACGACGTTCGGTGGTACGATGTCACAGCTTGGATGCTGCTGGCATTGAGCAAGTGCCGATGGACGCCGTCGACGGCCTCGCGCTCCTCTTCCTGGCCTGCCGCCATGCCATTGAAGATCTCTTCCAGCGTCGTGTCACTGAGACTGTATTGCTCGATGGGAACGCCCACGGCGCCTTCTTCCATGAGCGAAAACAAGCTCGTCAGCGTATGCCCGCTCGATTTAGGCACATGGTAGCGGAAATGCTCGGCGTGATGCTCCACCAACGACGCGAGTGGCAGTTCCTGGGTCACGAACGCCTCCAGGTCTGCGCCCATGTCCTCTAGCATCCACCAGTGCCTCCATACATCAGACGGGACGCCGCCTTCATTGTCCAAGTAATGCCGCAGCACCCAGCCAGAATCCCCCGTCCCCCGCACGATCTTATCCCATCGCTCGTACATCCCCGCGTCCATACACGTGCGTTCCATATCGGCCGCCGTGACCTTGGAGGACACCCCGCCATCAGTGCCAACATCGGCGGCGGTCGTCGAGGGTGTGGTGGTTGTGCCCAATCGAATGTCCAATGTAAACCCGCGGCCAAACTTGTGCTTGAGGTGCTGCGCTGACCCGAGGCACTTGAGCTGGCCGCTTACGAGGATGCCAATGCGACTGCACAGCGCCTGACACTCCTCCATGCTGTGCGTAGTGAGCAAGATACTACAGCTCTTGGTCGCGAGTACGTCCACCAGCACATCCCACATGCGTCGTCGGGCGGCCGGATCCATACCCGTCGACGGCTCGTCCAGCAGCAGCACCGCGGGGTTCCCCAACAGGGCGATCGCAGTCGACACCTTGCGCTTGTTGCCGCCGCTGAGCCCCCGCGTGAGGGTACTCCGGAATGGTTCCAACTCGAACTGCCGCAGTTTGTCTTCCACCGCGAGGCGGACGTCCGCCATCCCCTTGAGTCGCGCATACAGCTCGAGTTCCTCCGCGACTGTGAGCGTGTCGTGCAGGGCGTCAAATTGGGGGCAGTACCCGATGTGTCGCCGGGCCGCACGGAGCTGCGTCCGGACATCGAGCCCCGCCACCGTCACGGCGCCGCTCGATGCCGCCAGAAACCCGTTTAGAATCTGCATCGTCGTCGACTTGCCGGCGCCGTTGATCCCGAGGTATCCAAAGCACTCGCCCTTTGGAATGCCCAGCGAGAGCGACTGCAGCGCGACCTTGTTGTCATCGTATTGCTTGTGTACTTTGCGCAACAGTATTGCATCAGACGCGGCGGCTCCTCGGGCCACGCGGGCGGCTTCTGCCACGACATCGCCGTCCACGAGGTGCGGCGGATCAGCTGCCACCACCAGAGGACCCGAAGATGACGAAGGAGGAGGAGGCTTGTGGCGGTCGGCGTACAGCACCCATGCTGAAAGCAAGACGATTTCAACGAGCCCGTAGATCAAGCTGCGCCCAGCGACGTTGAACTCGAACGCCTGGGCCACACAGCAAGTCGGATCTTTGGTCGACGCCCAGCACGATTTCGACGCTGGGCACGATGTCGCAGTGAACCAGTTGGTACTACTACTGCCATATGGGTTGCCATACTTGCGCATGCCAATCTGAAACAACCCGTCCGAGAGCTGGTAGCCAGGAAACACTAGGTACACCCACCGCAAGTAGTTGGTGTCGAGCTGTGACAGCGTCAGCGTGTGCACGAGTTGAAAGTCCACCAGCCGGCACAGAAACGAAAAGATGCTCACAAGGGCACCGGTGACGAGCCCCACTACGAGCACAGACGTCTGCGCCGCTGAATGGTTGGTGAAGCGCATGCTTATAAGGTACGCCGCAGGTAGCACCGTCATCACGTGCACGACAAAGAGCGCGAGCGCCGCGACCATGGACTCGACGTCCCCCCGATAGGACGAGTACAGCGGCAGCAGTCCCACCGCCACCGCTACGGGCACAAGCGTCCCGAGTACATCGTGGGTCCATAGGCTCATCCAGTACGCGAGCACCGACGTGCCGCACGCCACTTGCTGGTACTTGGCGTTCTGGTGCGGATGGCGTTCCTTGACGGGAAACACCACGACGCTAGCAGGTACAAATGCAAACCCAATCACAATCACGAGCGCCGCGAGGAATGTGTTGATCACGCCTTGCAGCTTGGCGTCGGCTTTCCGGAGGCACCCGGTGCCTTGAAAGCATGGCCATCTATTGCCTTCGCACGATGAGCATGGCGCAAAGGGGGACACGGCGGCGTCCGTCGCATCGCAGCACGCGGTGGCGTTGCATGCCCCGGATACGCTGCAGTGGCTAAACCAGTCGTGGATACAGGCCGACTTGCTCGCCATGAACCCGGGCACGGAGCTGCAGAACGGGTACGACGTGTTCGCAGAGCCAAACTCGACCTGGACGTCCGAGCACGAGCTAAGGCTTTCATCCGGGCATCGCACGCCAAACCCCCCCTGGCAAGGCGCCCCCAGACTCACACATGTCCGCTGAGACGGCGGCGGGATGCCGAAGATGCACCCGCGCACGTCCCCCGTCGAGTTGCCGACGACCGCCCGACACGTTTCAAAGTTGGCTAAGTCGGCGGCGGACCCTTTCTTGTACCATGGCAAGTACGACGCCACGTTGATTGATGGCAAGAAGGCGAGAATGACCAGGAATGCAATGGGGATCCCAATCATAAACACCCAGCCCTTCTTGTCTCGTTTCGAACAGCGAAATCTAGTCCAATATAAACAAACTAAGTACACAATCAGGTGCGGGTGGTTGTCTCTACAACGATTAGCGCAACACACATGCATTTGGACCTTTTACCCAACATTTGGACATTTATGCTGAATCGCCAAAACTATCGATTGATTCTTTGTATTGAATTTTGTATGTAAACACAAACATCCTGTGGTGATTCGTAATCACACTAATTGAATTCACACACTAATTTGACGTTGATAATGGTTGCCTGCAATCTGATTGGCTCAATTCTTCAGTACATTTTTTGGTTTGATTCGATTTATTCTCCATGTCCCTCCAGTTTAGATAAAACACAACAACATATATATGATAAAAACCAGGGACGATATATTGGATAGAATTGGGTCAACAGCACACAGCTAGTAATAGCTGTGTAAGTACAGCTAGTACTACTACTAGTAGTAGTACATATAATACATAATGAAAAGCCGACTCCAACACGAAAACGTTGTCACACTAATATAATCATGCGATACCGTTTCTGCACGAGTGCCACGTATTGCGCCCCAAATGACGTGGAGGCGTGGCCTGTACTTGGACGACCCGCCACCGGGGCGGCCACGCGCTTGGAGCCCCGTGCGTCCGGCCCCATGCGACTCGCGCGCCACTCGCTCAAGTCGGCGTCGGACGTCCTGCGATACAGTGGATTGAAAGTCTGTTTGGATTGGTGCGCAATCCGCAAAAACACTTGCTCCAACGTCGTCACAGAGATGCCGTACTCGACCACGCGCAGCGCCGTCAAGTGACTGTCGAGGCCGTCCAACAGCGCCGGGAACGCGCCGCTCGATGCCGACGGCAGCTGCACCACCAGCTCCGACCCGACCGTGCTCAGCACCGACGCCTCCGCCACAAACTGGCGAATAAACAGTACAATCTCGGTGCTACTACTCCCGTCCGCTTTGACCAACGTCAAGTTGTACCCTGCTCCGTACAGGTTCTTTAGGAAGAGGGATGTGCCGGCGCATACGAGGCGGCCATCCGCCATGATGGCGATGCGATCGCCCAACAGATCCGCCTCGTCCATAAAGTGCGTCGTGAGCACGATCACGCGGTCGGCTCGATTTTGCTGCAGTACGTTCCACGTAAACCTACCAACAATACACATACATATATCCAGTCTTTCGTAGCCACTTGCTTAGCAATTATACAGCAACTCCAAAACATACCACAGCACAAAAACGTCGTCACAAATATATATATATCCCCAAGGATGCAAATACTATATCATAGTGACTACAGGAATGGTACTTGTGAAGCCAAAGACATCTTACTTGGGTATTGTATAGATTTTTCGAATCAAATTTCTCGACTACTCGAATCGACGCTAGTATTGGCTAATTTTCAATTTTGAGTGGATTTGATTGGCCCGTACAGAAAGAACCAAGTATATTCAACCAATCAGAATAACTCCAGCATGAATATTCAATTTCTTGCTTTGACAAACCACTCGAATTTTGGAAGTTTATAGAATACTATAATAACTTATATATATATATATAAACCAATAGTCATCCACATCATGTATCTAATACACTACGAGGATCCATCGTACCGCCTCGAATATGGATCCATGCCTGACGTCGGCTCGTCCAGGAACACGACGCGGCTGTTGCCAATCAACGCGATCGCGACACTGAGCTTTCGCTTTTGCCCGCCGGATAACTTGCGGACGATGACGTGGCGCTTCTCCGTGAGACCTACCTCGGCCACGAGCCCATTGACTTGGGTTTGCACGTCGTCCGGGGGGACATTCTTCAACGCTGCGTACAGCTCGAGGTGCTGGTGGACCGTCAGGTCGTCGTACAGTACGTCGTGCTGCGGGCACACGCCCATGGATCCTCTGAGCTCGTCCATGTGGGTTCGAATAGACTTGCCGAACACGGTGGCGTCGCCTCCGCTGGGCGGATACAGCCCCGTGAGCATCGAGATGGTAGTCGACTTGCCTGCGCCGTTGTGGCCGAGCAGCGCCGTGATCTGCCCAGCGTACATGGTCAAATCGAGGGCGTGGACGGCAACCTTGTCGCAGTTTGTGTTGTCATCTGTGGGAAATGTCTTGCGCAGGCCGCACAGTTGAACCACGTCGCCGCTGCGTGCTTTGGCGATGAGCACTTGTGTCGGCGGCTCCACTTGAGGCAACGTCTGGTTGTCGTCGTCGTCGTCATTGACGGGGTGCCGCAACGGTGTCGCATGTTCTCTGAACTCGAGCATCGACGTGTTTGGGGACTCTAACATGGAGATGGCATGATGGTTGTGATGCGATGATTGGCTCGTCGAGAGCTCGTACGTTCCACGCCAATATGTCGCTTGAAATACAAAGTTCCAACGTTTTCGAACCCCAAACTCTTGGGGAACAACCTGCTGAAAGTACCACCCCAATACTAGCATGAGCCCAGCATCGCCAAGTAAAAACCACGTCATGTGGGCTGTACTAGTACTACTAGTACTAGTACTACTACTCGTGGCCACGAGCCCTTGTTGGGCTATCGCGTAGAACGCGCCCGTGCCTTGGCGTGCGTCGTCCACCAACGAATTGATGCCTATCGAAGCAACGATCAGTCCATTGCGAAGAAACGTTTAGTACATTGCGAAGCAACGTTTAGTACATTGCAAAGCAACGCCCCATGACACTTAACAAATAGTAATACTGTACCCATCGCAAACGCAGTGGGAGCGGACAGCGCGGCCGCATACTTGTGCGCGATCGACTTGTCTTGCACGGCGTAGAACGGCAGGAACGCCACTACCCACACAAGCACGGACGCGATGGAGGCTGTCTTGGACTTGTTAAAGAACACCGCTACGAGGTTGCTGAAGCTTAGAATCGCCAGCAGAAAGCTCCAGAAGAACAGGGTAAGCGTGGACAGCGATGCCATGGGAAATACGCGGCCGAGTTGCAGCTCCGCCGCCATCGCTACGGCCACGACCGAGTACTGGAGGAGCCCCGTGACCAGCCACGACAGCACCAGCGGCCCCTCCTTCATGCCCATCATCCGCATGCCTTCTGCGATACGGGTCTCCTTCTCCATCACCATGCGCGATGTCACAGACGGCACGAACCGCAGAAAACTCAGCAGAAAAAACATGCCAAACACCGGTTGCCCGCTCGAGTAGAACGATGTCTGGGTGGACGTGGGCTCGCCGTCAGTAAACACGAACTGGAGGTTGGCCCTGCAAGTGTTCAGCAAGTTTGGGACCAACCCGGCGATCGATGGCGACGTGGTGGTGGCAATGGGGGTTCGACGTCGGTTGGTGATGGTGTCGAGGTTTGCAAGCACCACAAGTGGCGTGACCAGCACGAGCGGCAAGAGCAGCTCAAAGAGAAATCGCCACGGCCGCGTCTTTATGAGCAGTATGTTCTTCCACACGAGGACGCGGAGTTGCCGTGTCATGCGAAGGGAGCGCGTCCATGGATTGTACACGCCGGAATGCACAGCGGCGTTGCGTTTCCCGATGCAAAGCAGGATCCACATGACGAGGGCGACTGCAAGCACAAGGCTGCCGACGACAATGAGCGCAATGGCGGACGTGGAAAAAAGCGGATTGTTGCATGCGAACACGCCCGAGAAAGCTTCGTCCAACACCTGTTTGCATTCGCGGTTGGCGGCATTCGTCTGGCAGCTCAGCATTGTCGTGAGTGCACTGCAACAATCAGAGGTCGGAGACGACACATCGGGGCATCGCAGGGCACAACTGGACGACACAAACAACCCTGACTGCAGCACGCATGCGTAGTACAGCGGGTCGATTGCGATACCGGTGCTCATACATTGCTGGAGCTGCGCTCCCATGTACATGGCATAGCTGGTCATGGAGCGATTGGGAAGGGGTCAACAATGTAGCCTCGGCTCGATTGTGCGCGCGACCTACGGTTTTTGAAAGTGTGTCCTACGCTAAACTTGTTCCATCGAAGGGAGGAAGGAAGGTTGGGGGAAACATCTAGTCTCTGATTGGCTAATATTATTATGTAAATACATGGAAAAGTTACGTCGTGGAAATAATACCTTGTTGATTGTATGTCCTAACCATGCGATGCCAGTGACTTGGTCGTGGGATGAAAAGATACACAAATTCCATTTGTCCAAATTAAAGAAATTGGGTCTAAACAGTAACGTTATTTCGAAAATTAAGTCCGTTGTGTAATATGGACAACCCACACTCGTTCACTGAAGCTTGGTGGTGTCGACACATGTCTTGCCATCAAGGCTGAGTGCAACTGTGGTACAGAAACCGACTTGATATATGTACTACCGTAAGCTGTGAGTTGGCGAATATTTTGGATCGTGGTGGACATGCCAGAAGGACGTATCCTCCGTAATGTAGCAAGATCCATTTTGGTTTCACCACTGGAAAACTCTTCGTCGTGGGGTACCATGGTATGGAAATCGCGGGGCTTGATGATTCTGTGCGTACTAGTATAGTACTGAGTATGCAGGTATTGGATGTTCTTACTCACAACTGTCAAAACTTCCACAGGAAATGAACCGCCCAACAATTTCCCGGATCATACATACGGTATTGGTAATTCGATTTCAAAATATCGACGAAGCAAAAGCGATTCAGTAATCGACGGATCAAAGTAGCCAATGAAATTGTCGAAAAAACAACCTTTCGACCAATCAAATTGCAGTCGGCGTATGCCAATTCGCAAAGAGTTCAACGTTGTACATATTGGACAGGAGTCACAGCGAGTATATTTAGTTCAAGACGTCTCGACGAGGTGGATTTGACGTCGTTCCTCGAATCTACCGAAAATACCAAATTTATTGTTAGGTTGAAAGCACAATAACGTTACTATTAATAGTACTGTATTTCCTCGTACACTTAGTGTATAGTATCATACTGAGTATTACGCAGTTTATGCCATTTTTCGTGGCATCCAGACGCAATATATCATACTATTAATATTGTGCTTTCGAGTGAAATTTCGTGGTTTCTCGTTCGTATTTAAATCGATTTGATTGGCTACTTCAGAAGAGCTCAAAATTATTAGCCAATCTTAAAACATTCTCAATGAAATTGAACCAATCAGATCGATTGTGGATCGGTTTGGTCGGCGCGATTCTCTCCCCAAATTTGTATCAAATCGAGAGAAGTATCGATTTATTTGTTTGTGATTTCTACAATCTCCCCAAAATTGGCAAATTCAGGCGAAATGCACAATACAGTGTAATTACTACCGGTAGCAAATCAAAAGCAATGAAACATGACTGAATTGTTGATACTATAAAGGCTAAGGTCCTGCACGGTGTGTGCCATCGTTCGTTGGAATCGCAAGCATCCCACCACGTCCAAACTTGGGGACTTTGCTTGGTTGCAAGTCGGCTACCATTGCTTCAAGCATGCGTTTTTGCGCCTTCAGATTGCACATGGAGGCATCCAGACGACGAACGATCTCTTGCGCAGCACCCTTCAACCCGTCGAGGTCTTCCAGGCACGAATTCACAATGGTCAATGGTAGATGCATATTGTGTTGCGCCAGACGTTTGTCAGCAACGCGGAGAACTCGTTGCAATGTTGGCAACACATTCGATGGGGGCGCCATGCCAACGTTGGCAGCATGCAAGTACAGAGGCTTCTACAAGATACCAGCCGCCCAAATTCGCCACGCAGCCTCGCTTGCGCGATATACAGACCCCCACTTCTTGAGTTGCACCACCATGGCCTGATGCACGGACTCGGCTGCAGCACCGGATTTGTCCCGTTCAGGAACTTGGACGCATTGCTCCTGAAATTGCTGGAAGTCACTCGCGTTGTTGATGTTGTTTCCCCATTTGTACACAAGTACCGTGAACGTCTCGTTGACATGATCCACCAAGTAGCGTTGGGCAAGTGCGCTGCTTGTCGGCTTGAATGGAGTCCGTCCCATTTTGATCGATACGAAGCAATCGAAGTCGTCATAGGTAAGGGGATCAAGTGACACTGACCATTCGCGTATGATGCCTTGTTCTCCATGTGCGGCCGGCACTGGTCAAAGATTTGTGTCTTGATGGCACCCCAGTTTGTGCCCTCGAATGTGGTAGGTGTCAGGCGCTTGCCGCTGTGGTCGCGGGCGCACACGGTGTCCTTGACAAACAGCTCCGCTGTCATCTTGTAGAGCATTCCGTTGTTCGGTGGAGTCGACGTGGAGTTATGTCGATCGGGGGGCGACTGCACGTGACCTTGGTTGCTCGTCATGGGGCAGAAATCGATTTGGGACTTTCACACACGAAGATCGAAGAATAGTGATTTGATTGGTTAAAAGGTGACTGATAACACACTTTGATTGGACAGTCGATTGTACGTCGATTGAACGATTGAACTTCTTTCTGTCCACGTTCGAACTGACGACAGCAAGAAAGCAACGCGCCGGCCACAGCGGGGGTACATTCAGCGGAACTTTGCTCCCTCCAGCATCGCTATATATGGCACTCGATCCTAACGTTACTACTGCACCTGTCAGCGCCCCTAACTACCGTACTGTACACCGTGCTGGGGCCGGCGCAAACATCGTGCTTATTTTGGTGTCGAATCGTCATAATACATGGTAGCCAATCCGCGTGTCCGAATTTGAACAACGCGTTTTGATTGGTGGATGTTCGATGGTTGGGCCGGATTGGCCAACCCAAAACTGCGCGTTGATATCAATCCAACATTCAATCAAGGAGTTAGCACCATGGGCAAGGTCAAGAAGCGTCGTAACATCAGCCACAAGAACGTTGCGCCTCCCACGGGCGGTCCGTCGCAAGCGGAGATTGATGACGCCATGGAAGGCTTGGACGACGAAGTCGATGCTAACGAGACTGCTGATGCCGCAACCACCACAGTGGCGGCGCGCGGCGGGAAGAAGCAAGTGCCCGACTTCCTTTCCGGGGTACGTCGGCGACTGCTCCATCATGCCATGTCCTCACGAGATCATCCTTGTTGTGTCCATCCAGCTGACCAACCTCCAAGGTTCTGTACGAGAGGCTACGTGTGTCGCGCTGGCATCGTTCTTTGCAGGCGAAGGGACCCCAGACAAGCTGAAAATGCTCGACAAATTGCTCAACGCTGGTCTGTTGAAGAAGCTGCTGCCGCGAGTGGTGGACCCATCGACGCTCGTGCGCCTCCACGCGCTGGGTGCCCTTCGGTACGTCAAGCCACCCTTTCTGTACGTTGCTAAGGTCGTATCGTAGCAACATCAGTGCGTTCGGGGGGTTGGACGTGTCCGAGTCCATGACGAGCGAAGACATTTTGACGCCGTGCATCAAGATTGTGGTGGAATATGCCGTGGACAACGTCGACGGCAAGGCGTCGCCGCACGCGGTGCCCATTCTAGAGCAAGTGTTTGCGCTACTGACAAACTTGTGCGAAAGCTGTTCGCTGGCGTTGGTCCAAGCGACGCACCAGCGCCACGCGTTGCTGCCTGCGTTGCTGCATTCACTACACGTGGCCAAGCAACCGGCGCTCCACCTCGAGACCATGAAGCTGCTGCTCGTACTATGCGACAACAACCCCGACCTGAGCCAGTCGTTTCCCGCCGAGTTTCCCCCGGCGTTGCTGCAGATTCTGCAGTCGCCGGAACATTCCACGAAACTTCGTCTGACTACGATCGGGGTCGCGATTAACCTGCCGAACGTGCTCGAGAACGCGCAGAGTGTTGGTCTGTTGCTCCCCGTACTGCAAAGTGCCGTCGCGTACGACCCCATTGGCGTCGTGGGGCAAGCCCAAGCCGCATCCGAGCAGTGGGACCTGGCGCAGCAAGATTACGGCACCGTCGAAGTGGTAACTTGATGACGTGGCACGCTGAGCGTTGACCTGGATGTTGTAGTTTGCCGACGAAGACGTGGAAGAGCGAGAGCATGTGGAAAAGGTCAAGAAGGCCGTGGCGGTCGTGCGGTCGTGGCGGGAGAACGTTCACATTTTGACGCTGGGCTTGGAATTGCTCAGCAACATGCTCGCGAACGTTGAATTAGGTGCATTCCATTCATATCATAGACGATGTAATGTCCAACGTCGTGGTGGTTATATATGCAGGAGACGACGGCGATGAGTGGGGAAGTGACGACGAAGATGGTATGGAAGAGGTGCGTTTATATTGTCGATTCGATATGAAATTTCCAGATCCATCGACGCTATTGGCTAATATTCAATTTTGATTGGATTTGATTGGCTCTTGCAGAAAGGACCAAGTATATTCAACCAATCAGAACTCTGGCGTGATTCAATATATTGATTCGACAAACCAGGCGAATTTTGGAAGTTTATAGCGAATTCACAATAGTTGAGCCATGTTTGTTCTTGGGATAAGTTGTAATAGGACATTTCCCATTGTAACCTGTGGCGCTCACTGGAATTTTCCTCGTGTGATATATGTTGAAGGGATTTTTTTCCGATGGATGTACTATAGGCGGCGCAAACCCAAGGCAACGCCGCGACGAGTCGCCCCGTGTCCGTTCCCGCTCAAGTGTTTGGTGCTGAAAACATCTTGCCCCATGTATGTGCCTACAATCCTCCATACAATGACGTGGCTGAACGACAACACTTCACAGGTGTACAGCATTGTGCAAAGCGTTGTAACTGTGCCCGCGCATTTGGCCGCTCCCGTGGGTATGTACGACCTTCGTCCAATAATATTTGGTGGTCCAATATGGTTGATATATTTTTTAAATATTAGTGGACGATTTCGCCGCCATTCGTGAACGCGCGCTCAACTGTTTGACGAATTTGGTGGCCAACTTGTCCGTCGCTGGTACGACTTCATTGTAAAACGACCGAGCCACTTCTAAATTGACTGGACGGCTGTGTATATTTCTTGTCTAAATTGACTGGTTGTGTATATTTCACGTCTATCCTTGTAGATTTGACCCGGGGCTGTGATTTAAACCAAGTGTTTCAAGTTGTGTTGGCGCTATATGCGGATGTACAGTCCAAGAACGAGTTGGCGCTGTCGAAAGACTTGTTCCAACCCGACCGCGCCAACACGGGCGACGTCGACGCCGCCGTGTACGTCGTCACCGTTGTTTGTGAGGCTGCCACGTCACCAATGTCTTGATATGGTAGTATGGCCGTGTTGAGTGCGCTCGTGCTTCGATCTGTGGACGACAACTTGCCGCTGAACGTGGCGCCCGAGCACTTGGGCGCCGTGCTGGCCAGTGCGCAAGCTTCGCCGTCGGTGGAAGCGCGCACGAGCGCCGTCCGATTGCTGGGCACGTTGGGCAAGAAGGCGCACTCGTTGCCCGAGAACAAGGTATTGTCTTTTTATTACCCCAAATTTGGTTGACTTTTGTGCGAATTCTTTACCAAATCTATCGATATATCGATTCTTTGTCCTGACTTTTGTATGTAAAGATCATCGAGTATCACACGAATTTCAATCACACACTAATTCGATGTTGTATTGGTTGAAGCGTGGATTTGATTGGCTACTTGATTCGTGTTGTGGGTTTTGATTGGTCGATTATCTGCCGATTGGGTTATTCATTGAGCACCACCCCACTCCAATATCGAATCGACTTGACAATATTGTAACTTGGACGTTGGATGCATTTCGCCACATTGGTTTCAAATCCATGTGTGATCACATTTAAGCTTGTACAAACTATACTTTACAAACAATAGTATACCTGATTTGAGGGACTAGGATTGGCAGAAATTCGACAGAACGTGATTTGATTGGCTTTGGTGGTTCTTGAATCCATTTTCGATTTCCAAACAGTCGATGAGACATTACTCTACATATTACTTGCATGACATGCCATCATGACGATTGAACCGTAGGTCCTCGCGGTGTGTCTGAGCGCCGTGCTGCGGGATACCGACCTCGCCGTGGTGTGCGAGGTCTTGAACGCGCTGTTTGACATCTACGCGGACGAGCAATACGACTCTGTGTTCCACGAGGTGAAATTCTTGACGTCGCTCGAGCATGTTGGCGCAGGGATGAAGTCCAAGGTATATTTATTGTAACAATGTTATAACATGATACACGGAATGGTGATATACAATCGTGGGTGTGTGTGCCGATAGATCAAGAGCGAAGCCAAGTCGCTGGACCGGGAATTGGTCGCCCATGCCAAGGAAACACGGCTCAACCTCCTTCGGTTCATCAAGTACAAGAAGCAGCATCTAAAATAGTTTTATAACGACGTAGAAGTATATGTTATAATTACTGTTATAATAACGACGAGTCGCCCAATGGGGTCTTTTGGCACCTATAGCCGAGGCGAATGAGGCGAATCGCGCCGCGATCCCCGCTGTAGTCGACGGGGCTGGACGTTGGCCAGTACGTGATTGCTGGGTCGAACGGCCCATTCATGTACCACCGAATGCCGGTCGTGGCAAAGACGTCATCGATGCATGACGGGAGCTGGATGGACGCTGACTGGGTGTTCTGCGACGCGTCGGTCGTGATCACAGTGACTTGGGACGTCACTGTCGTGTTGCAGAAGCACTCCACGAGGTAAGGATACACAGGGACTTTGACTGCCGCGCCGACTTCCGCTGCCGTCACGACGGTGCTACAAGCGTAGAGCACGATCAGCAGCAACGCCGCCATGCTTAGAAAAATCTTTGGATTGTATTTCTACCAATCAACGTGTTTTGCGACCCGTTGTTCACGAATCATATTGTAGTATGATTCAGATCGCGTTTTGATTGGCTCCCTCTATTGTCGAATGTATCTTGAACAGTTGCAATTTGTTTACCATGCGCGGTCTGCACGTCCTGGCGGCCCTGTGCCTCTTGACGTTCTCCACATCCAACATCTACTTTGAAGTCCCGTTCAGCCTCCACCAGTACACCATGACCGCCATCTTAGTCGACTCTTTCGTTCATTTGCGCGTCCACAGCGTTATCGACAGTACCGACCGCGTCTGCAATACCACTAACACATCGTTGAACTTTTGCTCGATAAACCTCGAGCCTTTCCATGTCGTGGCGCCATCCGACCGCCTTGTTGCCGTGGACATGCATGCCATATCAGTCAAATCATTTGAGGAAGTCGCCGATGCGGCGGCTGGGATGTCCTATGTCTTGCCCCTCTTCGACGATCCCAACTCGGAATCAAACGATCAAGCAGACGATGACGTACGTGTGCTGAGCGGCTTTGTCCGGCTAACGGTTGTGCATCCTTCCGTGGTCACGTTCGAGCCCTCCCAACGTCGTCGCAGCGCATCTGTCCATTCCACGCATGCAGACTCTCCCTATGACAACGTCGTCCTCGACGATCCCGACGACTCGCTTCGGTTCCATCTGCCGTTCTCGGACTTGGTCGCACGTGGTTGTCGTGTGGAAGCTGTGTACGTCCAAGGCGCCGAGGCAGTTCACCTTCGCGTCGCGTCCATCGACGGTGATTCCACCCATCCATCATCCGTTCTGGACATTGCCGAATCCGATCGCCTCGTCGCCGCCGACACGACGCCCATCACACTTCAACAGTTGGACAACTTATTAGACAGTGAACCAGGCACGTTGGCGTTGCTGCCATTGGTGGACACCAGCGAAGGGCAAGGCAATCAACTAACTGGGTTCATTCTGGTCGAACTTGTCCGCGCCACCACGTTGGTGTTTGAGCCCATGGAGTTGTCGCGAGTGACGGCGCTCGAGCAGGTGCTCGCCACGAATCCAAGCCATCCTCATGTTCACATGCGAGACGACGTATACTTGCATGCAAACGTTAATTCTCCTACCGCCATGCCCCCCCCCACATCTAAAACCTGCAGCTCCACGATGACTAATACGTCGGCTACCAGTAAGGACAAGAACAACATCATTCATAAGCCCAAAGTTGATGTGTATCAACTACCTCTTGTGGTCGACATTGCCCAAGATGATGACGACAAGAATCTCACCAGTGGAAGCCATGTGAATGGCGTGGCAGCACCACAAGGCGGAAACACCAGCAACAGTGCTACGAATATGTACCCCATTCGAATTGAAGACACTCCAAACGCAGCAGCTTCGGCTGAGACCACGTCGCCTTCGTCGACAGCGCCAGACCAACCGTCGCAACAGCAGCATTCTGTGGCGGACCAGCGCAAACTCGGCCTCGCGTTCGAGTTCGACGTGGCCTTTCCCACCAAAACCCGCCTCGGAATCAACTGGGACGCCGACATTGAGGATCGAACTGTCATCGACTCGATCGAGCCGCACTCCCCCGCCGCCGCCCTCGACTGCCTTGAGCCTCGAGACCACCTCGTGGCCATCAACGGCATCAATGTGTCCACTTTTGGTAGGTCCCCCTACTGCCGTTGTTGTTGCTTGATACATTGCGTAGCCCCCCCCGACGTCGTCCCGGTGTATATCAAGTCGGCATGGCCGAAAACCCTGCGGTTTAGTGTCGGAGCGTCCACGCCAGTGGCCCCCCCAGCCCCACCTCAAGTCAACCAGACCGTACCACCAGTTCAATCGGTCACCGAAACGCATCATCATGAGTACCCACTGACTGCGCATGCGGACGTTCCTCGCCTTCGCCGTGACGGTAACCCTTTCACCCCCCCCGCCCTCTTTGTAATACTATTGTTTGCTGTTAGGCGAGGCCTTTTGGTACGAAGTGACCCTCCCTGAGCTGCAAACTCCCGTGGGAATTTACTGGGACTTGCACAATGCCATGTCCAGCACAGTCGTTCACGCGATTGAACCCGGTTCGATCGCCCATCGATTGCAAGTGATCCACCAAGGCGACCAATTGCTGCTGGTCAACGACGCCAACGTGACTGCGCTGGGCCCATGGGACGCCCTCGCGCGCTACAAAGCCACTCATCCCCCCCGCACGTTGCTTTTGTATTGCCCTCCAGTTGATTCTTCGTCCACAACTTCGTCGACTACCCCTCTAGCAACGTCTACAGAAGCCCAAGCCCCAACAATTGTTGTGCCGGATTTAACTCCAGAGGACCCCAAGGTCGAAGCGCGGCGACTTCAGTGGCAGCTTGTACCCCTCTCGTCCGTCCGGTCGGCACGTCAACATGGCGACGTTGTTCAGTATGAGATTCAAGTCACATCGCCCGGCCCCATCGGCATCGTGTGGGATCGCCTCCTTCGTACCAAAACTGAAGTGAAATCCGTTGACGTTCACTGCCGGTTTCCCAACGTAGTGGCGGGGGACCACCTCGTGGGGATCAACGACAAGAACGTGTCCACCATGGGGCCGCAGCAGGTCGTTGTGTGGTACACCCAAGCTTCGTTTCCAAAGCGGCTGGTGTTTCGCACGTCTTCGTCCGCAGCCGCGACCCACAATGTCGAAGCGACTGCCGAGCCCCACGTCACGCACTTGGTCGTGCAAGCCCCGTCCGTGCTGAAGGACTGGGTGCTGCCGCTGGACATGGCCGACTGGAGCACGTCCATGACGACGACAAACGTCACCCTCGTACCCGCCACTCCCGCGTCCAGCTGTTTCAAGCTGAGTTTGCCCCAAATGGTGCTGGGGGACGTGGTGGTGGTCGTTGCCATCCGAGGCGGTTGTTCGTTCACAGATAAAGCGCACCATGTTCTGCACGCCCAAGGGGACGGACTGTTATTGGCCAACAACGTAGCGGGGCCAGGTAGTTTACATATCTTAGTTGGCTCGTGACTCTGAGATTTCACGTAGGCACGTTTCCATTGAACATGCCACATGTGGACCATGTAGCACTCCCTGTAGCTATGTAAAAAAATGAACTGTAGGCGTATATTGCTCACGGTTGAGGGGGTTGACTAGGATGTCGCGGGACGAAGGCGACGTGTTGTTGGCAGTGTTGGCGTACGAATTTGCAAGTACGTCGTCAAAATATATGCGAGATATGCGTGGGTTGCGAAATAGAGTGTTTGGGTATAGGTGCAATGTGGCAACGGCTGCCAAAGGCAAAGTCGACATTACTGGCACCGTCTCAACGCCATTCGGACCATTCGGCGCCTTTGTCCTTCCTTCTATGGCATGTCGAAGGTGACATCGCCCAGACCGTCTCCATGGCGTACGTGGCGGCCTCGTTCGGAACCCCCGTGCGCGAGTCCCAGCCGTTTCAAGTAGTGCTGTCCACCCCCGTGCAAACGGCGTGCCATCGCGACGACGTGACGGTGCGGGGAAAGGGGTCGGTGGTCGTCGTGAAGCATGGCACGTGTTCTTTTACGCAGAAAGCAAAGTACACCTCTACGAGATTGACAAGAGTCTGTTGGTGGATGATGGATGGGTAGGGTCGTGCAACAACTCGGAGCCCTCGGCATGGTGGTGATCAGTGCCGACGACACCCCCGTGGTTCTCGCGTCGGAAGAGAGCGACCTTTCGATATGGGCTGTGTCGTACGTGAAAGGCCCGCGGTTGGTTTTAATATGTATATTGATTGATGTTTGTGCTAGGATTGGTCGGATGGACGGTGACCGGATGCAGCAGATCCTGGCCATGTCCTTGACGGCTCATTCGCCGTTGCTGCTTCGGTTCATGCCGCCCCCTCGAGACGACGCCACAGAAGCGACATAAGCAGTGTAACGTTCGATTGTATGTGCCTTTTTCGACTGGGGCAATTATTCGGCTTTACTACTACTAGTAAGTCTTAGTACTAATAGTACTTGAATATATTACTATTAATAGTATATTTTCAATAGAAATTACTATTAATAGTATATTTTCAATAGAATACAGTATATTCCAATGTGAACTGCAAACTTCCCCGCCTTCTGGTAAACTAAAGTGCTGGCGAATTATTATTACAGCTCTCCGTGAAGATTTGGGCTTTGCAAACAACTACAAAATCGCAACAATACTGAGTATAAACTTTAACGCTACTTGGTATACGTATATTAGACCTCTAACCCAGAGACTGAATGACTGACTAGACACAAAGTAGTTTTTCATATTCTCATCATTCAAATAGAGTGCTGTCAAACTGACAAATACCCCATAGTTCGCCAAAAAAGTAACGTAAATGACCAATTAATTGTGCACGGACCAATTGTTTGTGCACTCAAACCAACCAATCCGCAAGCATGTATTCATCGCGGCAAAACCTCTCAAATACAATACCTCACTTGTCATTTGGCGCCAACATGGCACGTCCACGGTTCCGGTACAAACCTAAGGACTTGGACGATGCTGTTCGTCAAGTTCTTGGTGGTGCAAGTG
>NW_009798279.1:1119569-1145429 GCF_000520075.1 Aphanomyces astaci
AATTGCATTACTTTGTAAGGTAATTCTATGATGTGTGGCGATCTTTAACTAATAAAACTCGTTACATTTGACTAAAACTTAGACAGAATTGCACAAATTCAGTGCACACTCCTAGGTAGAACAAAATCCTAAAATGCACCCATTTTTGATACCACCAAGTTGCCACGTTGCAAAACCCACCTCAGTCAGTGCATGACTAGACCTCGTGACGAATGATCAAGGCGCCAGCTGTAAGCACGCCTTGCATAATGTTGTAAGCCTTGACTAAGTGCCATTTCGTTTTTTGATGATATTCTTGAGATCAGTAGCAACAATGAAGTCTACGATCATGCGTGCCACTAGCAAAATAGATTAACGACGCGGTTGTTGTCTGAGGAGTCTATTTCGATTCGTAATGAGGTATTGTGAGGGAATACTTTCACAACTGTCGTGTTTTGGTCAATTTCGTGTTTCACCAATGTTTATCACCGTCGCAGTCATGCACAGTCATGACTTCAATTGTCATGAGATTCTGTTCAGATTCACCCAAAGTTCTATTTTCGGGGTTTCGGGGTTGCGGGGTTTCGGGGTTTATTAGGAGATTACTGAACGTTCTTGTGACCAATCAGTGTTCTTGGAAAACATCGAGTGATTTCCGAAAATAGTGAATGACTGATTAATCATTAACCGTACACGAGATGATCGAGGGACCAATCCCATAATCGATCGCTGCAAAATGACTCGGTCATATATTAGTATCCGGATGTCTGACCAGTCATGAAAGCCCATCCAAGAACACATGGGTGTACTTGGAATGTAATTGGCCACTGACTGGAGGCTTGATCATACGTCAAGAGGTCTATTAGACCTCTTGCGTAATAGACCTCTTATATGTTAAGGGCGGGCAGGTCTGGATACCACGAAAAATGGCATAAAATGGCCGTTTTTCCGAGAAAAGTTGCCAAAATTGAAATCTTCCATTTTTCTGGATTTTGTGCGTCTGGATACCACTAAAGTTCAAAACTTTATGCCACAATTTTCTTGAAAATCAGGTGTTTTATGGAATTATTAGAATGGGCCGATTTGGTCCAACTTTTTTATGGAGGTTTGTATTTACGTTGAAGTCTTGCACTTCACAATCGGAAATCGAATAATTTTTCCATAATACAGCTGGCAGCATCCAGACAACTTTGTAGATACTTCTTTTCTCCTTTTCTTCATGGGATATGAGACTTCGGAAAAAAATTCAGCTTGCCAAAACGGTTTATGGCATAATTGTATGAGGTGGTACCCCGAAATATACTAGGAACAGGAAAACTCAGAGAGCCAATCAAAATACGTCATATTTTGAATTCTTACTCCTTCGCAAACTCGTTTTTGAGAATGACCTTCGGGAGGTCATACCGGTACTGTACCAGGTCATTCGCATGGGTCTAAGGGGGGTATTTTTTTATTCGCTGTCAACTGATATAGGAGTCCGACTTGAATTGGCTGCCGACTCGTATAACGCAAGACGACGGTGGTACTGTAGTGCCGTCTTGCGGAAGATTGTACGACAGCCAATTCATGTCGTACTCCTACATAAGTTGATAAAAAGTATCAGAGGTTTACCCTAGTACTTTGACTACTTACAGTACCAGCCAGTACTTTGACTACTTACAGTACCAGCCAGTACTTTCTGTTAAGTATTAATAAATAGTATTGTATTTGATTTTGTCACTATATCCTGCATACTGGAACTTTATAACTCGATATACATACGGTATCGCAGGCCTCTGATATAACACACTGAAAATTGTATGCTACTTCGAAGTATTTAATAGCAGTAAGCTTATGTCTATCAGGAAAATCCAAACTCAATTAATCTATCAGGATTCGGATAAATACAGATTATTGTCCGAAACGTACTTACAGTTAAGAACAGATCATTGTCCGACTCGTACTTACTGTTGCGGCAGTACTACGTAGTACTCCGAGTATGACAGAAGACGGTATTTTCGGTAGATTCGACGAACGACGTCAATCAAATCTACCTGAAATCGTCGAGACGTCGTTTTACTTAAACTAAATATACTCCAGTGAATCCTGTCAGATACAATGTTGAACTCTGTGAATTGGCAATGCACAGGATTCTTCTACATACTATTTGATATATCAAAGTGTTTTTATTCGATAATTTCATTGGTTACTTCGGTCCGTCGATTACTGCGTCGATTTTGCTGTGTCGATTCGATTGGCAGCCCCAGTCCATTTTGAAATCGAATTACCAATACCTATATAAATATATAAACATACATAATTGAAAACCTCCATAAAACATACTACTTCGAAGTATTAATAGTAGTACGTAGTACTACCACACAATGTATACTTAATACGAAAATTGAATATAAATAGTTCAACTAGGACAAATGGTCCAAAGCCCTGGGCCGGACTACCATTGGGTGGAATTTAGGATTGAAGCATTTTCATTGGCTAGTCGCTTGTCTGCGCCGCTATTCGATTGGACTACCCACTCCAACTTCGAATCGAATCTTGAAATCGGATCAACTTTGATTATTTTGACAAATCAAACCAACCGTTTTGAAAGCCATGATTCTGATTGGTTAACAGCTAATTACAGCAATATTCAGACGAACAGTGGTTTAAATTCCCTCGTTCACTGTCTCGTGCAAGACGGTATACCCGGTAATACTTCGAAGTACCGGTATGTACTAATAGTACTATTTTAATAGTAGTATTAAAAATAGTAACGTTACCTCACAGTCAAGTATTAATATAACCACTAACATTAGTTGGTAGTAATACGTCATGTGACCATTCTGGTTTTTATGTGTTCGTGCCAACGAAAAACCTGTAGCACAACCCGACACATTTTTCATATCCAATCATATTTGAGACAAGCGCTTCGCAGTGTTTTGATTGGTTCAAATCTATCATCCATTACTCGCAACATTCAACTTGAATTTAAGATTCACGTTAGACGACACCCCCTGCAACAAACTTAACCCTTCCCAACGGCGCTGAGTAGGCGAAAGCTTTTCTTCTGACGTATTTCACTTACAGTCACTCCCATCACGCTTCCCCCCCCACAGCTCAATATGGGCATTGTGTATCACGTGATGGTTGTGAACTCCGGTACAGTACCTACCTACCTTGGTGTGGCCATGCGACATGACCGGCCAATTCAACGCATTGTGCATGCGCTGCAGAAAAACCCAGCAAACGTTGTACGCATTCAAGTATTCTCCATCGATAGAAGCTTGTGAATGGCTTGGGATGAATGTAAGTCGAAGCCTTTCAGGTGGACCATAATGAGCTGGCGAATTCGTGGGTCGATCTTTCCACGGTTTCAAAGATACCAGTGATGATAGAATTGAATTTAACGTGATGCGTTTTTCCAGTTGGGACAGCACAAACCAAGTGGTTTGCCTTGTCAACACTGTCAGCATGCATGTCGCACTCGAGACTTCGATGAGTGCTGCTGTGGACGGAGAACATGTACCGCTGTGTAGGATTACGCAAGTGCTTTCGAATACCGGGAACGCGAATGTATTCGGGGTGACTACTCCTCCACGAAGCAGCAGGTTTCGTAGTCCAACGAACATCAACATCGCCGAAGTTCATGGCGTTTTATTCAAAAAACGTCTCTGCTGGACAATCAGCCTTATAAAATGGACAGGCCCGATCCACCAATGTTTAAAAATATATGGACTTTCTGCACCAAGAAACATTTTTCGCATTGTATTTGTCAAAATTAATATAAACTCTCCCTCTGTACTTGGTTGTTACGACCACATTCCATCCACGGCCACAATACAATCTGACAACACCTTGTCCAACCACCGAATCGATCATGGACCTGGCCTACATCTGCAGCTCCGATCAACATGCGCAAGCTCTTGCAGCGGCGGCTGCCGCCGCCGCGCTCCATCACCACGCATCTGCTGGCACGGACGCTCGCCAACGGTTCCCGGCTTCGAGCACTTGCTTCTTCAACGACTGCCACAAAGAAGTCCAACCAGGGTCGTGGAAGTGCGTGTTTCACCGCAATCGAGCGCGGTGCCTGTACATGGACTGTCAGAACCAAGTGTACGCGCGCAACCTATGCGTCCGACACGGTGGGAAGAAGCAGTGCAAGGAAGAAGGATGCACCGGCAACGCTCGCCTCGGCAACTTTTGCTCCAAACATGGGACAGGCAGCATCAAAAAGAAGTGCACCGAAGAAGGGTGTACCAAGATGGCCCACGCGCGGCACAAGTGCGTCCGGCACGGTGGCGGACGGAAATGCAAAATGGACGGCTGCCAGACGCACGCCCGCAACGGCGGATACTGCTGCCGCCACAACCGGCAGTTGGCCAACGACAAGGAAGCACCCTCCCCCATGCTGTACCCTGCAGACCACCTTGGATCGTACCATCCCCACATTCGACCGAGCCCGCAGAGCGTGCTTATGAAGGAGGACGCGTTGCCTGACAGTGCAGCCGCTAATGGCCTCGAGATTCTCAATCTGACCATTGAGCGCTACAACGTCGGGCAGGTTGACACATCGACCACATCTACGGCCAAGAGAGATCCCGTCTATTCCTCTTAATGCTAAAGAAATCTTAATGTACATCCTAATCTTATGCAATATGTCCATCGTTGATGACAGGTACCGCATCCATGGGACTGTGATTAACGGCGGGAACTCGCGGATGATCGAGATGGCAACGATTGGTCAAAAAAATGACGTCACGGAAACAGCCAATTAAACACATGACTTCTAGTATCAGCCAATCACAATCTCTGTAGACGGTGTCAAGAAATCCAAAAACAGAACCACTATTTTTTATTGTTCATTTACAGTTATAACTGTAAATTACGACCTAGTAGTACTAGTACTAGTACGCGTTAAAAATGAGAGTGATTTTTACCATTACCGATAATGCATACACCAGAGCAGACTTCCATGGATGCTGTCAATAATTGCAAACCCCTGTTGTGAGAAGTCTAAAATGCACCCATATGCATCCATTATCCTAGTTTATCCCACTTGAAAATGTCTTCACTATGAACTTGGTTTGTCCCAGTTGACTGTAATTTCGACTTGATTTTATTAATAACTGTAACGATAAGTCCTTACGAAACACTATTACAGTACTACGTACTACTACGTACTAGTAGTATACTAGTAATACTACCGGTAGTACTCGGGAGGTAGCAATGTGGAGTAAAGGAACCCCTCCATCGACAGGTCCCAAAACACTGTATGCCCTTATGTACAGTACATACAGTACGTAAGGGCATATATATATATATATATATACAGAGCCCCTTTGAAGTTCCAAATAGTTATGCTGACAGTGTTAGGTCACACGACCACAGGGTCGGGGGGAGTGCCCGGGGTGCGGTCTTCGTCGTCGTCGTTCATGTCGACCACGATGCGAGGCGGGGGCACCTCTCCGACGAACCCCATTGGTTCGGTTCTCACGTCATTTTTGCATTTGAGTTGCAGCCGGCGGACGTGCACCGATGCCCGGATGGCCACCGCCATGGCCACTCCCACCGCGGCACCGAGCACCCCGACGGCCACCGCCCATGCAACCTCGTGCGCGGCCGTCCCGACCTTGTGCGCCGCTTCCTGGACATATGCATAATGCGCAGTGTGTCCGTCAAACACGTCCGCCGTGCCGAAGTACGCCAACGGGTACGAGCTGCCGACGCCGTCAAAGCGCACGGGCGCGATGTCGGCGATGCACGATGTGTCCACTGCGTCCAGAACCCCATCTTGAACGACATACGACGCCAATACTTTGACGCCGCAGGTGTTGCCGCCCTACATGGCATCATAGAAGAAATCCATCGTCAGATATATTGTAATATCGATTCGAAACTGGAGAGAATCAAATGTGTTAGGAGAATCGATTAAAGAACCGCCTGAGCCAATCAAATATCACGTCATGTCGAATTTCTGCCAATCCAAACCTTTGACCCCTCTGCATTGGGCAAAACCATATATATACTAATCGTTTTAGTATAGTGTGTACAAGATTAAATAGGATCAAATAGATACATATTTGCTATTTGGCCAAATGACTCTCAAGTCCAAATGTGGGTGAAATGCACAATACAACCACCTGCATACTTGGTTGTTGCTTGTTGTAGGGGATGACTTAAACATTTTGAACCCAAGACAATATATATATATATATATATACATATACATAGAAACCAACGTACCGTCTAGAACCCAACGCAATTCCGATATACTGTATATATATATTATATATGTAGAAACCAACATACCGTGGTGCGACGCGTGGTGAAAGTAGTGCAATGGCCTGCTTGGGGAAACTCAATTAGCCGCCGCTGGCCAGACATGGCGGCGTATTGCGCGCGCGCGTACTGCCGCTCGGTCTGCGGATCCAACCCGCCCGACATGAGCAGCGCCGTCGAGTGCAGAGGCACCACCGCCGTGACATTCCAATACGCATCGCTATGGCATTGAGCATTAAATTTAATATATTATTTACATGCAATCTTGGTCTGTTGAATAGATAAACGCAAAACGTACGGACTATAACGAAATGGAGCACTTGGTGGTAGGTTGAACTCGGCACACGCTGGGTCGGTGGCGCCTACGCCAGTACAGTTTACAGCTTAGTATGGGCACACAAAATATATGTGTCATCATATATATTATATTTTGAAATAATATGATATAGATGTTAATTACGCACAACTCGATATATATATATTACTTTATTAGCATATTTTCAAAATCTACCGGTATGATATCATGTATAATACTTCGAAGTGCTTTATGTTTTGGATTATTTGCACACAACTTTACATACGATAAACCAGTAGCAGTAGACACGAATAATGGCCATACTAGTATATTAGCATATTTTACATATCTATGTAATCATATATAATGCTCCGAATATTGTACGTTATAGATATTGTACATATACATACAATAAACCAGTAGCCGCAGTAGACACGACTAATGGCCACAATATATATATATATATACAATCTATATATATATATATACCTGTGAATGTGCAGTAGCTTTGCACGAGGGCATACGTGTCCCCGCCCATGATGCCTCGTCGAAACGTCTGGTACAAGGCGTCATAGGAAGGCGTGGGGTGCTCCCACATCTCCGAGTACACGATCAATCCATACAAGAGCTCGGAATAGTAGAGCACACTGTCCTCGCTCGAGCTGCGCACGCCCCATCGGCTACGCAATAAGTACGTCATATATATATATATATATATACGAGCCACTCTCCAAGCAATTGTACCCTGCTTCACGCACATATTTATCCACAAACGTTTGAATCACGTCCACGTCCGTCGGCGCACATCGCGCGAGGCGGTACACCAAAGCCGGAATGAACTCTCGAAATGCCATGCTCTGCAACATGGTGCCTACATAGTGTCAAAAGTCGCTTCGAAATTCTTTGTGGTCAATCGAATGTGAGCAGAACAACCCTATATATATATATATATATATATATATATGGTAGACAATTGATATATCGACCAATCAAAACACAACACGAATCAAGTAGCCAATCAAATTATAACCAAGACAACATCGAAGTAGTGTGTGACTTCAATTAGTGTGACGACACTTGGACGAAATTTACATACAAACGTCAGGACAAAAAAAGAATTCGATCAATTTGGCGAATATGCACAAAAGTCAAGCTAATTTTTGGGGTAAAAGAAATACAATAGTGTGGTATATTCGGTACAAATGTCCAGACCCCGTTGAATCTATCGAATGTATTTCGCCGCCGAATCACGAATCATCGACGCTAGTATTGGGTAATATTCAATTTTGAGTGGATTTGATTGGCTCTTACAGAAAAGTATATTCAACCAATCAGAACTCTAGCGTGATGATTCAATAAATTGAGTAGACAAACCACGCGAATTTTGCAAGTGTACAGCGAATTCTCAATACAACCACCTTGCACAGCAACGTACCAAAGAGCGACCGCAGCGAGTCCGACGGCGGGCCCACGCCCAAGTCGTTGATCATGTCGGCGCACGTGTTACTCCCTCTCGCCGCCTCGTCCAACGACTCGTACAAGGCCCATGTGACCTGGGAAACATTGGCGTTGCTGAACTTGTTGCTGCAGAACGCGTCGGCCGAGCACACGTCCAAGAAGCGGGCGCCGACCACCGCCACGTCCTTGTCCCAGTTGGAAAACGTCGCCATGTGCCCAAAGTCCGCCGCGCTCTGACTCACGACGCTGTCGACGATGTACCCGCGGACGGCCGGCGACGCCAGCTGCATGAGCCGCTCCACGAGGAACGTGCCGTAGCTGAGCGCGTACACAAACACTTGGGTTCCGTTGGACGTTTGGGTGGCTTCGATCACTTTTTTCATATCGTACGCGGCACTCGTCACGGAAAACGCGTTCGTGTGGTTGTCTACGTATATATACAATTCAATGGGTTGATAGAAATATATATATATATATATATATAGAAAGGAAATTCAATGGGTTGGTGAAAATCATATATTTATATGTATATCCTGCAGATAGAGGAAACATCAATACACGTGTGCCATGGACGAGCATGCCATTGAATGAAATTGGGATGATATCAAAATATATATATACTCGGATGATATATAATATCATCCCATTTTGAATACTTCAAAGTATTATATATATATATATATATATATATTGGGATAAACGATCAAATAGGACAAGGGAGAAAGGAGTGTGTACCCATTTGAAACAACAGGTCTTGAATGCAAGCGGGATATTCGTCGGCTGTGATGCCGAGGCCGCCGGCGCTGCCAGACGTCATGGCTTCGGCCTACGATCAACATCATGTACATCATGTTGGAGTGGAATTGCAGAGCAACTTGTAGAGAAACGAGCGTTCGAAACATAGATACGTACGGCGTTGCAAACAAGGCGGTTGCTTCGGCCCGTGCCGCGGTGGTCCATCGTGTAGATGGACACAGTCTCGTTCATTTCCCAGTACAAGGACGACATGAGCTGCTCCATGGCCGTGGACGAGTCTCCCGGGCCGCCCTGCATGACCCACAGCACCTTTTCCTTGCCGATCTCGGCGACTTTGGCCGGGTTGGCCAGCTTTCGCTTGACGAACACGTCGATGGTTTTGTTGCGGACGTCGTGGCACACTTCTTCGTGGCACATGGGCATTTGGAACTCGCCGCATTCGTAGTTGGTGTACGAATTCAACGCGCGACCGTGGGCGTGGCTTGTGTGTGTGAGGGAGGGTGCCACGTTGAGGAACGGCACGTGGCGATGCAGCGCTTTCGACGACGCCGTCGCGTGGACGTACATGTTGTAGTCGATCGAGTTCATCTCACAATGGTACCACCCATTGAACGGGATGGAGGTGGCAGCGCTTCCAGCTGCTGCTGCTGCTGCTGCCGTCATGCCAAGGAAGCCTACAGATCCACGCAGCACCTTCATGACCGCTAGCGTTTATTTGAGGCCGCAAAGCAATACTAGTATGGAATAATATGGCGACATCGAGGCGTTTCACGAAATCAATGGCGACACGACCACAAACGTCACGACCATATTCATATGATCCCATGGTGTATTGTTTTATCCTAATTATATATTCACTCGGATTTTGTATTCATGCACACTAAAATCATTTAAATATATTTAAACAATGGGTTCGTGCTCGATTCCAGTGTCGATTCGCATGTGAATTTTAAACTTGGTATTTGTATTGACGTTCTACATGGTACAACCCCCCAGCGGTCGATCCGGTTGCAATCGTCCGCCAATCAAATCGCGTCTAAATATACCTCAGCATCATTCATTTATTATTCCTCATTTATTCTTCATTTCCACGACTCCAGAGTCCAAAAAGTAGACCAAATTAACTGTAAAACCATTTCGAGTCTAGTTGTTTGCCCTCTCTCGCGTCCTTTCCGCTATCGGCTCAATACGCACGACCTTAACAAGCATGGCTACGTCTTTGTTTGTGGCTGTCCTCCGCGTACAATACACCGAGCCATCTGGCCGGACACACAACCACCCGCCATGGCCAAATGCACAGGCAAAGCTGTACAACGTCGTCCACTCCCGGCCAGAATCGAGTGCAAACTGCTCGTACGACCGCAGCGCCTCTCCTTGAACCTACCATTTATCACCTCCTTATTTAAATAAATAAATGAAACAACGAACCTTGACGCTGCCAAACATGTTGAGACCAAGCCACCGCCGGCTTTGTTCGTGCTGAAAGCCCCAAATGTCGCCGTTTCCAGTCAACGTAAACGCTCGAAAAATACAAGTGTCCGACGCCGTGTCCAGGCTATACGTGGAAAACTCCATATTGAAAAAAAATTACGGAAACAACATGTGGAAACATAGCGAATTTAAAAAACAAAAAAAAGCACAACATATTATTTAGATCCAAAACGACATCCTATTCTTTAAATCGACACCCGTAGAGAATATTGGAAAATAATATTCTGAATTCGCTCGAAACATCCAAAATTACTGGTTTGTCGAATCAATCTATGGAATCACGCTGGAGTTGTTCTGATTGGTTGAATATACTTGTCCTCCTTTCTGTAAGAGCCAATCAAATCCACTCAAAAAATTGGATATTAGCCAATAGCGTTGATGATTCGAGATTCGATTCGGCGGCGAAATACATTCGATAGATTCGACGACGTCTGGAGATTTGTACAGAATATACCACAATATAGAAGTATATATAATATATACAAGTATGAACTACCTAAACACGGGATCGCCATGGCTCGTGGGGGTCATGAACCGGCGACTGTTTTGCTCTTGCAGCGCACAGCGGAACTGCACGTCGATTGTCATGGACGAGTGCGTCAAGTTGATGGCTTTTGCCGTCACGAGGCGCATGTCATCTTTGGCTTTGTCGGACTTGGCGTCGAGTCGGTCCAGCTGGGCGTTGTGGTGGTCCAACGCGTTGCCGATGGCGCGACTGGCCTGCTTCATCTGCATTATCTCCATATGAGAGAGAAGTCACTACGAGCAATGCCAAAGACCTCTAGGAGTTGGGGGGCCAATGCGTCGAGGAAGGCCCGTTGGTCGACACTCAATCCGTCGGCGTCTGTGTGGGAATGCCGCTCGGAGGAGGACGCGGTCGTGCCGCGATCATGAGAGGAGGGAACAAGGTCCCGCCTCGACGAAGGTTGACGTGTGTCCTGGGACGAGGTTTTCGTTGGAGCATGCATCGTGTCGTAGTGCTCCATCAACGCTAGCTGAGATCGCTGGGCCACGCGACATTCGGGACAGATAAAGCCCATCGAGATCTCCGAGGACGATGAGGGTAAATGAAGCGCAGGCTCCTTTGTGAATTTGTTGTAGAGCCACCCCGACCATGACATGCCTCTACGTCCGACGTCCGTTCGGTATGATACACTGGCATCCTGCGCCATTCTCCATGATCAAGGTGTCCTACCTAACAACATGGTTGGCTTGTTTGACAGTGGCTTCTGTCAAGTCCAAGTTGCGCTCAGCTCGATCCAGCGCCTCTGCCTGACGTTTGAGGAGGAAGTAGAGAATGGTGTGGGCGTACCAGACTGTTGACTGAGTGCGACGGCCGTCTCTCTTGCAATGTTCAGAGTCTCTGCCGTCGTGCGTAGCGACTCAATGTACTTTTGCTGTGGATCGGCCAACGATGTCGTTGCCGACACCACCGCGGAAGTCGCTCGGACCTCCATAACGTTACTGTTGTAATGATGTTGACGGCGAATCTATTGTTGGAAAGAATTTACACTAATTTCAGTGTTTTTTGCTTGATTTGAAGAACAATTCCCGATTATTGGTTGTAAAACAACCAATCAAGACGCCCGAATCATTCGTAATAATCATGGGCGAAGGCGGCGCCGCCGCGCATCGACGGCACGTCCTGGATGCAGTTCGACAAGCAGAGGCCGTTCTGAAAACCTCCACGGAAGACAAGTCCAAAGTGGATGCCTTGGCTGAACTCCGACGCCTTGCCTTGCTCCCGGGGGGCTTTCGTACCAATGTATATCCAACGTCGTCTCCAATCGATCACATATTCACAGATACATGTAGGACCTGCGCAAACGTGTGTGGCCTGTCTTATTAGGATACTCGTCTGACGATATCACGGAGTTCTACGCCACCCACCGCATCAAGCTTCAGCAACCTCCGTATGCCACCACATCCCACCGCGACGACGGTCAAGTCCGCCTCGACGTGAATCGGTCCATGGGAGAATCGAGATGGGCCGACGTGGCGGGTCTCAAGCGCGGCAGCAAGCGCAAGGCTCTCTTCTCCCTTCTCCACGCCACCCTCTGTATTTCCCCCGGTACGTACGAACCTACCAACACATGTCAACTGCATCCCGACATTCATCTCGCCGTGTAGATGCGCATTACTTTCAAGGATTTCACGACGTCGCGAGCATCTTCTTGCTGACGGTGGGCATGCCGCTGGCCGTCCCGCTCCTCACGCGCATGAGCACGAGCTACATGGCCGAGCCCATGCGATCGAACCTGGACACGGTGCTGCCGCTCTTTGGCCTGCTCTACCCGTTACTCGCCACCCAAGACCCCACGTTGGCCAAGCATATTGCTGGCTCCGTGGTATACATCTCCATCTACAATCGTGCAAACTGACACTTTGTATACAGGACCACGCGTACTTCGCCCTGCCTTGGGTGCTCACGTGGTTTGCCCATCACGTGGACGCGTTGCATGACGTGGCACGCTTATACGACGTCTTTCTCAGCGCGCATCCGATTTTCCCCCTGTATGTCGCTGCCACGGTAAAGATATCTGTAGTCGATTTGATACAAATTTGGGGACAGCCAACCAAACCGATCCACAATCGATCTGATTGGTTGAATTTCATTGAGAAGGTGGTTTTGATTGGCTAATAATATTGAGCTCATCTGAAGTAGCCAATCAAATCGATTTAAATTCCAACGAAATTTCACTCGAAAGCACAATATTCTGTCATTCTTTTTTTGACGTATAATTAGTTGGAACTATTTTGACCGATTTTTTCGATATATCGACAGTTGCTTTTGAAACATCGCGACGCGATCTTGGCGGTGGAACCGGACTTTGCCATGTTGCACTCGACCCTGCAATCTCTTGGCCATGGCATCATGGACGACGTCGACGCCGTCCTCCATGACGCGAACGACCTCTTGCATAACGTTCCCCCACGCGAAGTCGAAGCTGCTGCAGGTGCATCCTCGGTCCGTCGCCACTCCACGTACATGGCGTATCCAATGCCACACCAGCGGCGTCTTGGCGTCGTCGACGATGCAAGTCTGTCCATCGATGGCACAAGGTACGTTTGGATGGTGTGGGTACAGTAGTTATGTGCAAAGGTGTCATGGGTCGTCTATGATGTAGGAGACTCGACTTGATGCAGTATGGCTTGGTCTGTGGAGTCGTGGTGGGGACTCTTGCAGTGGCAGCGGCGATCATCCCGTCGTTGCGAAAGCAAAGTCCGTAGCACCAAGTCAACATTAGAGCTTCTTTTGTGTTGTAACTTAAATACAGATGAATTATTAATCTTCCATGTCGTAATTCTCTTCGAAATACAAGTATTCGCGGCACACGGGGCAATTCTTGTCGCGGTCGGTCCATTCCAGCAGACACGACAGGTGAAAGTTGGTTCGGTTCATGCCGCAGTTGCACAACGTTCGGATGCGAGGGTTCCCGGCATCGAAGGCGTCAAGACACATGACGCATTCTAGCTCGACGCCGTCGACCACTTCAGTATTCGTCGATGGGGCCTGCAGAGGCAGGTATGCGTCAACGGACGAGATCACAGCTGCCGACGTTTGAGGTGGCGGTGTACAACTGCTCTTGGGGGATTCTTCAAAGTACGATGTCGTCGTGTACGAGGAAGATGTGTCTACGGCGCGGTTCGTGCGCTTCATGACTGCATTGTCGTCAGTGCTGCGGCGTGAGACTGGGGTAGTCGACTCCGCATCGACATCCACGACGCTGTGGTCTTTGAGCAACCCACGGGATTCATGCGGAGGTTCGTTGGGAGATGACGCACCGTGGTCTGGTTGAGGAGAGTTGCGCCGACTCCGACTCGCTGAGAAGCTGTGGTCAAGGCACGAGCAAGTCTGGCCCATGTCGGCGAGAATTTGCGAACAACCAATATGGTGAACTGGCCCGCCGGTGGAAGTTGAAGTAGCCAATCGGAACGCACGGACGAGATGAGGTCAAAATGGAACTTGATTCATTTATTAAGTCGTTATTCAAAATTAATTTTAAACCTCATCATACTTCAAAGCCCACGTTTTTAAAACGTTCAAGATAGATAATCCTCATTTATCCCAACGCGATCCTACAACATCCCAGGATGGTTGATTATTTTTTTATGGTTGGCAGCTTCTTCGCCGTGCACTCCTTGAAGGGAGCGCCAATGCCGTAGGATCCGCTGGTGGTTTGCAAGCGCGCATTCTTCTCCGTCCTAGGAAAGTCGCATTAGACATGGAGGCGTGGGCAAGTCGTCATGGAGATCATGGAGGCCGCCATGTACTTTTCACTGGCGAGCTTTTCCTGCAACATCTTGATGCGGTTCTCGTACGTAAAGTCTTCAGGCTTGGAGTTGTCAATGTAGCATTGGCCGTAGTCCTGCCACCATCTCTTTGCTGCCATGCGCTCGCTTTCGATCTGCGCCGTCAAGTTTGCTTGCTTGGACACGTAGTCCACTTCCTTGGCACCGGTCGCCGCCGCGGGAGCTGTCGGCATGCTTGATTAAACTCACACCTCTTCGCAACCAACAACATGGCTACATGCGTCGCCTATGAATAGCCAACCACTACAAAATGGCGACCCAAAAATAGGTCCTTCCGGCGTGAAAACCGCCGCTATGCATCCAGAAACCACCAAGTACCACAGTATGACCTACATACAGTACGTAGCTGTCTCAACATTTTAAGTTAGCGAGCGTTCACACTACTGTACTCCAATAAGTATGCCCCCTTCGATCACGATTATCCCGTTAGAGCTCGTCGTGTTCGTATATGTATGTGCTGCTAGTATTATCGTAAATGTTGTTAGTCCATCGTGGTGAGGGTCTGCGACACGGTAAAGTCTGCTTCCGTGCGCTTCTTGATCTCATCGACGGTCACGCCGGGGGCGTGTTCGATGAGCACGAGGCCGCCATCGACGACGTCGAACACGGCGAGTTCCGTGATGATGCGGCTCACGACTTGCTTGCCAGTGAGCGGCAGCTTGCAGCTCTTGAGGATCTTGGCGCTGCCGTTCTTGGCGTTGTGCTCCATGGTCACGACCACGCGGTTGCCCGACCCGACCAGGTCCATGGCGCCGCCCATGCCCTTGACCATCTTCCCCGGGATGATCCAGTTGGCGAGGTCGCCATTTTGCGCTACTTGCAGCGCGCCGAGGATGGTCAGGTGGATGTGGCCGCCGCGGATCATCCCAAATGACTCGGACGACGAAAACGTCGACGATCCCGGCAAGTACGTGACGGTCTCCTTGCCGGCGTTGATCAAGTCCGGATCCTGATCCCCCGTCTTGGGGTACGGCCCCATGCCCAAGAGGCCGTTTTCGCTCTGGAGCACCACCTTGACATGCGATGGCACGTAATTGGGGGCCAGCGTCGGCAGCCCAATGCCCAAGTTCACGTACATCCCGTCTTGAAGTTCCTTGGCCGCGCGCTTGATGATGCGTTCGCGGTCCGGGGTTACCTTGGCGCTCTTCTGCTCACAATGACCCGATTAGTCATGTCGCGATCAAAGGGGGAATGTATATATATATATATATATATATTTGCAGATAAAGGCAGGATTAGAAATATTAATGTACCGCGTTGTCGGACACGGTGAGCCGCTCGATGCGCTTTTCGTTCTTGGTCGCTTTGAAAATGCGTTGAACGTACACCCCCGGCACGTGGATTTCGTCTAGAGAATTGTTTGCAAGGCCATATTCAGTTCAGTATTTCATATACGATGGGGGTGTGGATGAGATCAACCACATGACGGAAACGACGATGAACTTGACGATGGTTACCTGGATGCAGCGCGCCGGTCTCGACCAACTCTTCGACTTCGACGATGGTCGTGCGGCCAGCCTTGGCCGCGTCCACGTTGAAGTTGCGCGTGGTGCCTTTGAAAACCAAGTTGCCGTCCTTGTCGCCTTTCCAGGCCTTGACCAGCGCAAAGTCTCCCGTGATGCCTTCTTCCATCACGTAGTGGCGGCCGTTGAATTCGCGCACTTCGCGCGCTTTGCTGGGAATGTCCACGGACCCGTCGCTCTTGAGCTTGATCCCAAACCCTCCTTCCTAATGAACGATTGAGTCGGCATGGTGAGGGAGTTTGTCACGACTGTACTTGGATGATGGTGCCGTAAGCTGTCGGGGTGAAGAATGCTGGGATACCTGCCCCGCCCGCACGAATGCGTTCCGCAAGGGTGCCCTACAACATGACATTTTGAATTTTAGATTTACGCGCGAAAAATTAAGCTGAAAGTTTGTATACCTGGGGCGTGAGTTCGACTTCGAGTTCGCCAGAAAGATACAATTTCTCAAACAAGGCGTTTTCACCCACGTACGATGAGATCATGCGTTTGATCTGAAGATACGCAGCATGCGGCGTTAGATACGTCAACATGACACCATCGATGCACGTACTTGGCGAGATTGAAGCAACAGGCCCAACCCGTAGTCGTCGACGCCGGCGTTGTTGGATACGCATGTCAAGTCCTTGGACCCGAGGCTCACCAACGCATCGATTGAGCTTTCGGGAATACCGCAAAGTCCAAAACCACCCACAATCCTACATCATCCACGGGATGTCGTCAATGTTGGATGTGTTCAGCGCATCGTCAAAAGACGTACGTACAGCTTGGATCCAGATTTGATGTCCTTGACGGCGTCGTCAGCGTTGGCGTACACCTTACTGCTAAAGAAGCGTTGCGCATTGAGGGCGGAAGCCGCGGGCATGACGGACGCATGGAGACGGCGGGCTTGTCGAAGCATGATCTGTCGCTTGAGCCCAAGGTGGTGAGTTACGAAATGAACAACGCCCCACATACTATCAAAGCGATATACAAACTTCAAGGTACACGAACAAAATCACACTAATTCACGTCCAACAAATCTTGGCAATCCATGGATATATGTATACTACTATCACATACATAAATAAATGTTTCATCTATTCCGTACTTCAACCTTCCAATCCTATTAATAGATCAACATACTACCAGTAGTACGAAGGTTCCAGTACTACCGGTACTGTTCGTTACTGTACAGAGAACAATGAAACACGGTGCCCCATGACAAAGCCATGCTGATGTGATGCTAGGATTATACTAGTACTACGTACTACTGTAGTAGTACTGTAGTACTTAGTGCACATGTGTTGATGCAACCCCATATGGTGCCGATGACAAATCATCCGCAGCTTGTCAACATCCGATGGCCTTTCTCGACACTCGATTGTGATTGGCTAGCCTTTCTAGCCACTTCAACTTGGCCACAACGGGACCATTCCTCGTGGATTGTCATGCAAACCTCCGTCGTCGCCTTGACTAGCGTTCCCTTCCCCACAATTACTACTACTAGTACCCCCTATATACAGTATGTACCTTGCATCTATCTATACAGCTCGCAACGCCTACTACTAGTATACTACAGCGTCATTACTATTAATAGTCCGAGTATGACTGCAATACAGTATTGCGTGGGATTACGACGTGGATTTGCCGCCAGGAACGACTTTGCCCTTCCTTTTGGTCGTTGGGGCCATGTAATCGGACAACGTGACAGCCTGCCGTACCGACGACGACGTTGTGTTTGACGAGGATGGAGTTGTTGCTCCGCCACTACTGCTTCGAGCCGTGCCTTCGTTACTGCCTCCATTGGCCATATTCCGGTTGCCCTTGCGATCTCCATGACGCGGCGGCCTAGATGACGCCGCCGCCGCCGCCTGTCCAAACGTCGTTTTCGGCCGTCCATTGGGCTTGCCAGCCGACGCTGCCGACGACGACGACAACGAGGGCTGACGAGGAAGGGACTTCAACATGGCTTCACACAAGAACTTGGCCCTGGCGGTTTGGTCGGTAGAGCCCAAGAAGCTGAAGTGCGCCAAGTTCTGGCAGGTCCGGACGCCGTGGTATGTCACGCGCGCGCCGCTCGCTTGTTCGACCTCTTTGATGCGCGCCCCTTGCTTGCCAATGAGCCTTCCGTCGATGTTGAGCTCGTCAGCTCTTGCCAGCATCTACCATTGACCATGTACATATATATATCTTTATTCGAACTTCATTTTCACATGTACTACGTAATACTATTCTATCAAGTCGATTCGAAATTTTTAGAGTGGTGCTCACAATCAACACCCAATCAGCAGGCAATCGATATACGACCAATCAAAACCCAGATCAAGTAGCCAATCAAAACCCCTCTTTGACCAATGCCATCTCGAATTAGTGTATGACTTCAATTAGTGTGACACTCGGCGATTTTACATCCAACAGTCAGGACAACGAATCGATAGGTTTGGCAAAGAATCAACAGAAAAGTCAACCAAAATGTTCAAACGATAATATTACTACTACAGTACGTACCTCGGGTGACAAGATTGATGCCAGCGCCAGCTTTTCGACGGACGGAGCCGCCGACGACGACGACAGGGTCGAATCGCCTCCCGTCGAGTCGGATTCCATGGAGCAAAACGACTCGTTCACGTGCCTCCGGAACGATGACGTGGCAGGCGGCTGCTGATAGCTATTGGTGCTGCTCTGAGACCCGCCCCACGACGAAGGGTGCGACGACCGCCGGCGCATGAGTTGGCCTTCGAGCAGCATCTTTTCCCCCTCATCCGTTTGATTTAGTCGAATTTTACACCGGCCGATTTTCTCTATAATATTAATCAATGAGTCAAACAACTAGGCTAGACGTACGTACCAAGGCAAAACCCGACTTCTTTTGAATCTGGCAACAGCACTTGTCGAATCGCCAACGCTTCTGTGTAGGCGGCTTCGGCCAAGTTGTATTTGTTCTATCAACACAACTTTACTGTAAATATATATATATATATATACAAAACTGAGGACAACCAAACGTCATTGCATAGGTAGGTAGTTGCTAACACATTCACAAGAAATGATATTGCCAAGTTGATTCAAAAATCGAGTGCTTGGGTGCTCAATCGAATGAGCAGAATAACCCAATCGGCAGACAATCAATACATGACCAATCAAAACCCAGAACACAAATCAATGGCCAATCAAATCCACACTTCGACCAATTCAACACCGAATTAGTGTGTTACTGAAATTAGTGTAAGTCAGGACAAAGAATCGATCGATAGATTGGGCAAAGAATCCGCACAAAAGTCAACCAAAATTGGGGTAATAAAAAGACAATATATATTGTGCTTTCGAGTGAAATTTCATTGTGTTGTAGCGTGGTTTCTCGTTGGAATTTAAATCGATTTGATTGGCTACGTCAGATGAGTTCAAAATTATTAGCCAATCAAAACCACCTTCTCAATGAAATTCAACCAATCAGATCGATTGTGGATCGGTTTGCGATTCGACTGCACCCCAAATTTGTATCAAATCGACAATACCTGCGCGACATAAATACGGCCAAGGTTTAGCAATGTCTGGGCCACGCGGTCATTGTCGTGGTTGTAGTATTGCTTGCGAATTTTCAAAGCTTCGACGCAGTACTGTTCCGCCGATAAATAGTCCTTCTACATTGCCACAATGTATATATATATATACAAACCCTCGTTAATACATTTTAATGCAATATATATATATATATATATATATATATATATATATATATAATCAAACCTGAATGAATTTGAGATTTCCCAAATTATTCAACGTGGAAGCCGTGTCAGGGTTGTTATTCCCCAACTTCACGCGTCGAATCGTCAGCGCCAGGTTGTACCAGTCGTATATTTTCATATATTCGAGCGCGAGCTGGTCCTTTGGCATTCGGCTATCGAAACCAAGTGTCAAAAAAAATGTAATATTAATAATAATAGCATCCACGTGGTGAATTCGATACAATCTATTGAATAATCGACGCTATTGGCTACTCTCATATAGAGTGGATCATCTGATTGGCTGGTATAGACAGGATAAGAATATATATTCAGCCAATCAAAAGTTCCAGCACGATTCAAACATGAACATAGAACACCATGGGCACTTTTATGGACATTTTAGCCAAGAATTCCCTTAGCGACACCCATCCCCCATTTCAATTTTCGTTTGTTTTTATAAATATTGTGTGTGTTCTACTCAAAATATATTTCCTCTGGCGTTGGTTGGTTGAATGAACCGCCGAACAACCTTTGAAATTTCATATAAAATTAAGTTAAAGAGGTATCTGTGGGACTGCAATGCAACAATCAATCTTTTTAGCCAATCATATTTCAACCTTCATTCTTTGTAGCCAATCATACTCGTTTGCTCGATTCGTTGGCGATTTCACATATCCCCCAAATATAGGCAAATATGACGAATGAAAAGCACAATATAACATCATGACAATGGACGTACTTGCGGGGGGGTTTGTCGAGTGTATGCGATAAAAATAGCGCCATGTTGTTCAAGCTCTGCGCCACATGCGGATGCATTTGGTCCGGGCTGAGCATCTTCCGGATAGCCAGCGATTCCTCGTACAAGTCCATGATCTGATCGTCCGATTTGAGTAGGACCCCGCCCCACCCGAACAACTTGGAGTCGGGTCCGTCCGTGTGCCGGGAGCTGAGCATCTGCAGCGCCGACTTGTAAAAGTTGGCCAAGTTGTTCAAGCTCGTGGCGTAGTCCACGTGCAACGTTCCCAGCACCTACAGTACTTGCACTCATTCCTAAGCAACTACCGCAGCAACAACACAACGCGTACCAGCTCACGCATGGTCTTGGCTTCGATGAGCAGCGATTCTGCTTGCCGAAACAACGACTGGTTGACAGCATTAAAGCCTTTTCGAGTGCTGAGGCAGATCCCGAGGTAATTCATCACCTCTGCCACGTGTGAGTGGTTCTCACGCTTCAGCACATCGCGCTGCAGTCGCAGAGACTCGCGGTACATGTGCTCAGACCGAGCGTAGTCTGTCACGTCGTAGTACGCATACCTGGTAGGGAAAATAAGGACATACACTCCAAAGTATATATATATTTATATATAGATATGTCTTTCTCCTCCATATACTACTATATATATACGTAACGAAAGTTTAAAATACACTCCAAAGCATACTTCCAAGTATACATACATATAGTTGTCGTTCTCTGTCCATATGTATTACTGTATAGCCATCATGCATATGACCTACACACATATGGATATCACCATGGCTATATATATATATATATATATATATATATATCACTAGAATGAACATCCAAACATTATAATAATTATTATTGACTTCGTTTTATCCAAATAAAAAAAAATACAACAAAAAAAGAATGTCATTTGTAATGACCACACAGTACGAATCATTACAAGTGTCCGTCCTGTCGTCGCCTATATATATATATATAAATCCCCATACATCCACCCACCAAACCCCATCCAAACGACTAAACCGAGTTCTGGACGTGCGTACCCCATCTCCATGACCATGAGCACTTCGAGTGCCAGCAGCTCCATCACGCCCGCGCACTTGCACGGCGGCGCGTCCTTAGACGGCGTGTCGTACGTGTCCCGCACCACGGGCGTGTCGTCGTCCAGGTCGGCGTCTGTTGTCATGAGCGCCGTCGAGTCGTTCTCCATGTGGCCGCACGAACAGTTGAGCACGCGCGCGCTCTGGCTCAGCTGAATCGCCTTCTCGTACACTTCCATGCGCTGGCGAGGGTCGAGGCGCACCCGAAAGATGAACCGGCCGCGCACAATCAGCAGCCTACCCATATAAATATAAATATATATAACCAGTCGAGTTTTGAATATATTATTGACCGTCCAACATGGATATTATACACACATGATGACATGCGTCAAGAAAAATGTGTCCCCTTCACACACAGGTGGTGACTGACCCGAGTAGGTAGCCATTCCCCAGACGAACTAGATAGATAAAACCCATATTGTTTTCATTTGTTTGCAAGGTGCTACTTCCAACATACTATCGAGGAAAGCAGTAGGATATTGGGTATAAACAATATGAAGTTTGCGATTGGCTATTTTAAATATCATGCAGTCCAACACAGAGACGACCTCTTAAACTTAGTAGTATATATCATATTTCGCAGGCCCCTCGCTTTTTTGGTTTATTCAAGTGGACATTTCGAGAGTGAAAAACAATAAAAACACATATTGTCGATTTGATACAAATTTGGGGTGCAATCGAATCGCAAACCGATCCACAATCACAATCGATCTGATTGTGTGAATTTCATTGAGAAGGTGATTTTGATTGGCTAATAATTTTGAGCTCATCTGAGGTAGCCAATCAAATCGATTTAAATTCCAACGAGAAACCACGCCACAACACAATGACAATACAACTAGAGCCACAAAAGTCGACTCGGACGTACGCGTAGAGGAGGGTGTCGACGACGGGCACGTCCACGTCGTCCCCGCTTGTGCTGGTGCATTCATCTTCTGCTTCGTCACGGGCTTTGGTGGCGTTCATGTCGCGCGCCAAGTACTCGCTGTGGCGAGCTAGTTGCTCGGCAATTCGCAGCGCCGACTCAATGTTAGATCGATGTTGGTCGAATAAATTCAAATTGCCCACCGATCTAAGAAAAAATATATCAGATTGCCACAACCTTCATGGCAAATGTAAAACAAATACGAGTATTGTTGAAACTTCCAACAGTATTCGCTTGGTTTGGTCGACTCAATATATTGATTCATCACGCTGGGGTTCTGATTGGTTGAATATACTTGTCCTCCTTTCTGCAAGAGCCAATCAAATCCACTCAAAATTGGAGATTAGCCAATACTAGCGTCAATATTCGGTACTATTCGATTCGGCGACGAGAGTATTCGATTATTCGACGGGGTCTGGAAATCTGTACCGAATATACCACAATACTCCTTACGTCGTCGACCCACGACAGGGCCATCGCTTGTCTTGTCCAAACAATATAATCATCATAGATACTTATAATAAATCATTCCAACAAATAGTTCTAATAAGTAGTTCTAATAAATATATTCCATTAAATAGTTATAATAAATATATTCTAGTAAATAGTTCCAATAAATATATTCTAATAAATAATTTAATAAATAACTATAATAATAATAATAGATACATAATCACCATAAAAATACAATAATAAAAATATTCTAATAAATAGTTCTAATAAATATATTCTAATAAATAGTTCTAATAAATGTATTCTAATAAATAATTCAATTAATTCACTATAATAATAATAGATACAAAATTAGAATAAAAATAAATCGTACCTAAAATTGCACGACGCGCGAGTCAAAATTGCATAATAATGGCGCACAAAGCGCCGACGCCACGTCAAGTACAAGGCGTAATTTTGAGCGTTTTCAAAGCTGCGTCGGTTGGCTTCGTCTTCAGCAAAGAGCTGGATCATGCTGTGGAGGCGGTACTGTGTCACAGTCTCGTACGTTGGTTTTGCAGCACCGGACGACGGAGATGTCTGGACGACCTTTCGGGGCACGGAGACCCGCTCGAGCAGCGACCAGTGGTTGAGTGTCTCGAGAACGTCGTCCGTGGACGTGACATCCAGCGCCGTGGCGGCCCGCTCCTCCTTGCTCTCCAGCGTCAAAAGCAAAAACATTTCCGTCGACACGGCATCATCCTTGTCGTGCTCCAAGAGGCTGTTGAGCAGCTGCAGTTTATCACCCCAGGTCTCAACGTCCAGTGTCTCGAGATGGGTCAAGCCCGACGCTGATCGATGCATGGTCGACTGGGGTCGTCGGTAGCTCGACGCAAGAGAGCCGCCAGTTCTGTGGGAGGAAGAGGAGGACGAGGACGGCCGCATCGACGGTTCCGACAACGACTTGGCCAGCGAGCCAGGCCCCGACGACATAGAGGAGGCCGAAGAGCCGCCTCGAGACACGGACTGAAGCACGGCGGTGGCGGCGGCGCGGTCGAACCCGCCTCGGAACAGCCCCAGCGCCATGAACGCCAGCTGCAACCACGGATCCAAGTGGGTGAACGAAGACCGGATGCAGCGATCAATGCACTCCTTCTCGCCCGCATTCGGCAGCCCCGCAAACCGCTCCAAACGTCCTTCTTCGCTCTGGAACATACCACCATACACACGTGTTGTGAAAAAACGGCACTTTTCGATATATATATATATATATATATATATGAGAATATCCATGAATTCATTACAATCAAAACCGTGGGTAAGAAACCCGTTGGGACACTAGTCATGGTTGTTCGAATTGCTCGCGTGTTGGCCAAAAAAAGATACGATTAGGCCAATTTTGGGGGATTGACACATCGACCAAAAAACAAGCATGGTGATTGGCCAAAAAGAATGACGGTTGCAATATGATTGGTTTAAAAGATTGAATGTTGGCATGTATTTACAATAAATACCTGTTAAACTTAATCACATATATATGCGATTTCACAGGTCTGGCGATTGTTTGGCGGTTGGACCACTTGAGTAAATTCAGAGTCGAACACGCAATAAAAACGATACAACAAACTAGGATACATTTGTCCAGTCAAATACTTCAATAAAAGAGGTATAATTTTGCCTATTCATATATACATTTATATATATATATATATGCATGATACCTGGAGGCGCTGAATCAAGTCGTTTGCGGTCAAGTTGGATCGGGTGTTGGCCAGGGCGCGACCGATCACGCGCAGGGCCAGTGGGAGGTACCCGCAGATACGCGCGAGACTGCGGGCTTCATGGACGCTGCAGAGGGGGTTGCAGAGGCGCAGGAGGCTCTCGGAGAGCGACGGAGACAGCTCGTCAATCGTGTAGTGCTGCAGGGTCACGTTCGGGATCACGGGGGCGCGGCGGGATGCCAAGAGGAACCGCGTGTTGCTGGCACACGCGACGAGCTGGCCGAGCCACGCCTGGGTCTTGTCTTGGTCAAAATCCAGCAAGTCTTCCACCTTGTCCAGTACTAGCAAGCAACGCTTGGTGCTACAGAATGAATCACGTGACCCAAACAAGTGATCGACGTATGGTGGATTCATTCGATAGTACAAATTTCCAGACCCCATCGAATCAATCTCTCGAATCACGAATCAACGACGCTAGGATTGGCTAATCCAAATTTTTTAGTGGATTTGATTGGCTCTTACGGAAAAGACCAGTATATTCAACCAATCAGACCTTCTTGGTACTAGTATTGATTAGACAAACCACCCGCATTTTGGAAGTTTATAGCGAATTCACAATATTATTGTTGCACTGGTTAGATTGGGAGAGAATCAAAGACGGCTGCTCATGAATAAATACGGTACGGAAAATGCCACGAAAAGAAGGGAAATAGAAAAAAATATCATCCATATATATATATATATATAATACTATCTATATAATATGGATTAAAATGCAATGTCTATAAATAAAACGATACGTCAAAGTACTTTGAAGTAGTATATGTATATATATGTATTGAGTAAAATCACTTCGAATAATTAATTAGACCTTTAATCCCGTCCTTTTAGGGGTAATATATATATATGCAAGTATTCGACACATCCAATGACAGGGTTTTTAGAGTAGCATCACCACACTGTCGATGCATCGATATATAAAGAATGATGGTCATTTAGTATAATTCTTTCAAATAAGAGATACAGAGATCTCGACATACCCGAGCTCGGCAAACACTTCGGCGTCGGAACTCGACTCGGAGTCGCCCGTGGACAGCCCCACGCTGCGCGCTATGGCGTACCTATATACATCCACCATATATATATATAT
>NW_009798279.1:1146299-1200253 GCF_000520075.1 Aphanomyces astaci
ACCGGATGCAGCGATCAATGCACTCCTTCTCGCCCGCATTCGGCAGCCCCGCAAACCGCTCCAAACGTCCTTCTTCGCTCTGGAACATACCACCATACACACGTGTTGTGAAAAAACGGCACTTTTCGATATATATATATATATATATATATATGAGAATATCCATGAATTCATTACAATCAAAACCGTGGGTAAGAAACCCGTTGGGACACTAGTCATGGTTGTTCGAATTGCTCGCGTGTTGGCCAAAAAAAGATACGATTAGGCCAATTTTGGGGGATTGACACATCGACCAAAAAACAAGCATGGTGATTGGCCAAAAAGAATGACGGTTGCAATATGATTGGTTTAAAAGATTGAATGTTGGCATGTATTTACAATAAATACCTGTTAAACTTAATCACATATATATGCGATTTCACAGGTCTGGCGATTGTTTGGCGGTTGGACCACTTGAGTAAATTCAGAGTCGAACACGCAATAAAAACGATACAACAAACTAGGATACATTTGTCCAGTCAAATACTTCAATAAAAGAGGTATAATTTTGCCTATTCATATATACATTTATATATATATATATATGCATGATACCTGGAGGCGCTGAATCAAGTCGTTTGCGGTCAAGTTGGATCGGGTGTTGGCCAGGGCGCGACCGATCACGCGCAGGGCCAGTGGGAGGTACCCGCAGATACGCGCGAGACTGCGGGCTTCATGGACGCTGCAGAGGGGGTTGCAGAGGCGCAGGAGGCTCTCGGAGAGCGACGGAGACAGCTCGTCAATCGTGTAGTGCTGCAGGGTCACGTTCGGGATCACGGGGGCGCGGCGGGATGCCAAGAGGAACCGCGTGTTGCTGGCACACGCGACGAGCTGGCCGAGCCACGCCTGGGTCTTGTCTTGGTCAAAATCCAGCAAGTCTTCCACCTTGTCCAGTACTAGCAAGCAACGCTTGGTGCTACAGAATGAATCACGTGACCCAAACAAGTGATCGACGTATGGTGGATTCATTCGATAGTACAAATTTCCAGACCCCATCGAATCAATCTCTCGAATCACGAATCAACGACGCTAGGATTGGCTAATCCAAATTTTTTAGTGGATTTGATTGGCTCTTACGGAAAAGACCAGTATATTCAACCAATCAGACCTTCTTGGTACTAGTATTGATTAGACAAACCACCCGCATTTTGGAAGTTTATAGCGAATTCACAATATTATTGTTGCACTGGTTAGATTGGGAGAGAATCAAAGACGGCTGCTCATGAATAAATACGGTACGGAAAATGCCACGAAAAGAAGGGAAATAGAAAAAAATATCATCCATATATATATATATATATAATACTATCTATATAATATGGATTAAAATGCAATGTCTATAAATAAAACGATACGTCAAAGTACTTTGAAGTAGTATATGTATATATATGTATTGAGTAAAATCACTTCGAATAATTAATTAGACCTTTAATCCCGTCCTTTTAGGGGTAATATATATATATGCAAGTATTCGACACATCCAATGACAGGGTTTTTAGAGTAGCATCACCACACTGTCGATGCATCGATATATAAAGAATGATGGTCATTTAGTATAATTCTTTCAAATAAGAGATACAGAGATCTCGACATACCCGAGCTCGGCAAACACTTCGGCGTCGGAACTCGACTCGGAGTCGCCCGTGGACAGCCCCACGCTGCGCGCTATGGCGTACCTATATACATCCACCATATATATATATATATATTGAGTGAAATATGTCAACTGGGATAGGAGACGGATCGAACAAAATGGCCGTTAAAGGCGCCGCAGACACCGCATACAAGGCACAGATTGAATTCCGCAAAAGATCCCACATCTCGTACCGCACAGCACTGAGCTCAAGCCCTTCCAAGTCGACGTAGAAGACGCCGTCGGGGCACACGCGGCGCTGTAAAATATAATGCGCCGCCGCCAACGCGAGCGAGCTCTTGCCGATGCCCGGAGCCCCAGTGCACACCTGTGTAATATTATTATTATATTATTATAGATACCATCTCCACAATGCATATATGTATGATGCACGCAATAGAATTCGTTCAAGCACAACGAATCATCGCATGAACGCAGAAATTCATAACACAGTATTCGCCTCTTTTTTTATGCATTTTTCACTATAATCTGTCAAAAAATAAACTCTAGGTGACAAAGGGGTGAAACACGCATATATATATTGTCAAGTCGATTCGAAATTGGAGTGTTTTTGGGTGGTGCTCAATTGAATTAACAGAAAAAACCAAATCGACAGACATATCGATGATATACGACCAATCAAAACCCAGATCACACGAATCAAGTACCCAATCAAATACTCCACTCTTGGCCCATTTCAACATCGAATTCGTGTTTGGTTTAAATTAGTGTGAAACGATTTGTACATACAAAAATTCAGTACAAAGCATCGATCGATAGATTTGGCAAAAAATCCGCACAAAAGTCAACCAAATTTTGGGTAAAAGGACAATACCAAGGCCTTCTTACCGTGACGTGGCCGCACCAGATCGACCGCACGAGGCGGTACGTTTCGACATGTCGACCGACAAACTAGGTCCACAACCATAGCGTCCGTATGAGACACTTTAAACGTGTGAAGTTTTTACATGGGCACACACACACTATTTCCTACCTACCTGCTTGGACATGGCGGGGATGTTGGACGGGCACGGCGGCGTGAGGTCGACAAATGACCCGCGCGCCATGGACGGAAAGACCACGACGCGGTGATCGGCATGGGTGCCGACGAGGAGGAACTTGCTGCTTTCGTCGTGGGGGAGCTTGACCCCGGGCTTGCAGCAGCAGTCGGTCGGTGAGTGTTTGGCGTGGATGCCGCCGCCGAGCCACCACTTGCACGTTTTCAAGTGGAGGTGGCTACGTACGTACGCACCAAGATATTTACAATCTGTGAAAACTCTCATCCTTTACACAGCATGGCCCGATATAAGAACAACACCAAAAAAGAAAACGAATATATATATATTTGCTTTAGAGTTTGGTGGTCTTATTGTGTGATATTCAATGCTGACTTTATCGACATAATCAAATGTGCACAAGACTCAGCAGAAGCAGTTAGCCAATCCGATTGCAGCAACTCGTCCGTTTTCAACCAATCAATAACGAATTAGTGTGGGACTGAAATTAGTGTGATGGGCATCACCCCTTGATATTTTTAAACCGTAAATACAAGTATCAGTACAAAAACACGATCGATGGATTTGCCAAATGTCCAAATAGTAACTACAAAGACTAGAAATGTACCTACCTGCAGCAGCACGCGCGGTGCGAGTTGGTGGACGCGCTGAGTTTGATGGCTGTGATCGCGTTCTGAAACGACGCCGCGACCGTCTTGCCAGCAAACAGCGACAGGTAAAAGTGCTTGGCAAAGTCTCTGGCGCTGGCGTCGACGATGCGCGAGTCCGAGTGGACGGCGATCACATGCGGCACCCCCGCGGCCTCGAAGACCCTGGCCACGGGCTCGCTGTGGCACGAGCTGACAAACACCACCTGGAGCGACGTGTTGGACGAAGATGTGAGGAGGCCGTGGAGGTCGCCGCGGGAGATCTTGTGTGTGAGGCCGTGTCCGTTCTCAAAGCAGAGTTCGTGCTGCGACCCGACGCCATGCCCGGAAAAGTGCAGCACCTAGGCAATGTTGTGTGGTGTGAAATTCGACAGTAGCAACGAAGAAAGGTGGTACCTTGACGTGATACGCAGTGAGCAACGACTGGAACGAATCCACGGTCGCCACTTCGAACCGCGCGCGGATGCGCTTGTCGGGGAGGTGCCGCGTCAAGATGTCCGTAATCGCCGCGCGCTCCGTGTCCAGGTCGAGTTTCTCCATGAAGTGGTACATCTTTCCCATGGCGTTGGCGGTCGGTGCCTCCATGACCAGCGGGGATGCTTGCAGGACGACCAGCTCCAGAACGCTGAGAAAGAACAAGCAGCACTGGTGACGCAGACTCAAGTCCGACAGAAGGAAGCATGGAGGAAGGAGGAGGTACCTGTCGACGTATTCTTTGATTCCGTTCACAATGCGGTTACCATGCCCCCATGGCATCTTGAATGCTTTGTTCAGAGTCTCAGTGTCATTCAACTCGATGAGACATGCGCCGTCAACCGCTTGCTGCCGGAAGACCTACTCATGAGCATGAACCACCTGGAACGAGTGGATACATATGCACCGGCGACGTCTACCTCCACATATTCGCCAAGACCCTTTGCTTGGAGCCATTCCCCGACCTCTTGGCAGGTCCAGGTGTCCATGGCGAAAGGAGGCGGCAGATAAACGGGCGGTGCCTACGATCTCGTACAGATTTCAGCCAATGAATGCGGCTCATTTTTATGACAAGCGTCTTGGCCAATCAAATCACTCAATGACATTGTCGAGCCAATCAAATCTGCTTGAATCCCACCCAACATCCACCAAGAGTCATCTGGCTCCACATTCTTGCGGTGATGGCACGGCAACTTGCCGTGCACTGAAGCTCCATGGATCAGTTGACGCGTGGCATGCGCATAGGCACACTCTATCAACGGGAGTGCTGGAAGGAAACATGAAACGGCCGGTCGTGTAACGACCACAACAGAATTAGCTACCCCAGTCAACCCGCGACTGCGATGAACCCAGAAGACGACAGCGCGGGTGCCACCACCAAACACGCGACGGCGGAAGGACTCAGTCGACCTCATACCATCAAGCCACCCAAGTTCCAGTCCAAGCTCAAGCAAAAGATATCCGAATCGAAAATGCTACAGATCCTAGACCACGACTTGGAAGCGAGCAACCAACTAGATGACGACGAAGAATTGGTGTGCGAGTCCACGATGATCAGTGTCGCAGCTGGCTCTGCCGATACAGTCGAAGTAGGATTTGATCGGCGTGGAGTTCTCAATACCATTCGCTCGATGCACAAGCAGCAGCAGCAGCATCGCCAGCATTCGCATGTCAACAAGGCCAATGTCCCCACCTCGTCCACCTAAGACTCTGCGGTTTATATTTGCCAAACTGAACAAGAACTTGCTGTACATTCACATACTTTGCTTGGCATCGCCAGCTGTAATCGTAGCGTCATAGGTCCTTTTCAACTATAACGTTAGAGGAGCGAACACTGTGGCTGTTCTTGCGTTGAGAGCTGTAGTCTCGCTCCAGATTACAGTACTTTAACCACTGTCGGGTAGACAGTTATGCTGCGTATGCGCCATCTTGGGGCTCTACATTTTGGGCGAATGAATATGGCGGGTGATATCAGTAGCCTATAAATACACGTCGGTGGTTCTTGTTTATGTGAAGTATTATTCACTGTTATCGCCTGTCTCTCGGCGCACCGTTGAAAGCGGCGAAAGCTATGGGCATCAAGTACTCTGTGCAGGCCCTGACACAGACCAAAGAAGGGGGGCTGGTACTGCATCCAAAGTACTTCAAGTACCTGCAGATCCATTGCCCCAACTTTGCCATGGAAGCGTGCAAAGTCACGACCAGGATGCGCGAGATCGTGCTGTCGTCTTGGGAAGCCATCGCGAGCGGCAACACGCCAGGGATGAAGGCCAAGGTGGCCCCTGGCAGCTCCCCCGTCGTGTTCTTCTACGACTACTTTTACGGGTCGTTGTTCAAGACTGCGCCCGAAGTGAAGCCACTGTTCCGGGCCAGTATCATCATCCAAGGCAAGGCGCTGATCAGCATCGTGCAGACCGTGACCAACGAAGCGAACGTGGAGAACGCGATTGAAAAGGTTGTGGACTTGGCATATCGCCACAACAAATACAAGGTCAAGATGGGCTACTACAACGTGTTGGGGAACGTGCTGCTGACCGCGGTCCGCGAGTGCTCGGGCGACGGCGTGTGGAATGCCGAGATGGAAGCGGCGTGGCGACATGTGTATGCTTTCATGATGACTGCTATGTGCCCGATATTATACCACGGACAACAAGACCCGACCGACAAGGAGAAGCAGATGGCCAAGACGGGCAAGTACTTGCACAGTGTGACGTTTCGACGACCCAAAGAAGTCGAGCCGGCGACATCCGTGATTCCCACCGGCCAGTGTCCTGTACCCGGGATGACATCAATCAACCCTGGACAGTGTCCTGTGCCCCACTAACCAACCCCCTCTCCATCGGACGAACACAGTAGCTCGAGTACAACCTGAATTGTAGATACTAGTATATGTACTACTAGTACATGAGAAAGCAAGGCGCAGAGAGGTACAGTATATATTAATAGTTGATAGTCGAATAATCCAAGCAACGTTCATGTAGGTGGTATTATCTTGTTGATAGTTAGGACGATGATGGCCAATACAGGGACGGGAACACTCCTGTAAGTGGAAACAACGCCGTTGAAAACGCCGCGATGCCGCAAATGTACGTGCCCAGAATGACTAGGAGCCAAGAATGTTAGGAAGAACCAAGGAAAAGGCAGGGGATGCATGCATATATATATATATATATACGTGGCTGAAAGCGGTAAAGGGGGTGGTCTGCATTCAGAAACGATAGATCGGGGAACCCCATGAGGTTGCAGAATGAGTGGACACCAACCACCGCGTAAAAGTGACCTACTCACCAGGACGCCGTTCAATCGACATATAGATATGTTTTATACCTGTTCGCAGAAACACAAAGCTGGCGTAGATGCCAAACACAGTCGTGTAGAGCAACTGAAACACTAATCCAAGGAACTTTGTCAGCCATTAAAATGGGATGGGATGCTGCTGTACCAACGATCGCCACGGCTGTACGAACAGGTCGACCGCTCCGAATGTGATCAATCAAGTGGTGTACATGGGCTAAGACAGTTCAAGTCAGATGATACACCCACTCCGGATAGGAAGGACTTCGTACCCACACCAAAGGCCAAGGGGCTCGCAAAGATCGTAGTGGAGACGGACCAGCCAGCATCCATCAGCAGCGGCAACATGCAGCTGCGAAAGGCAAACTCCTCTGTCAACGGACCCTAAGATGGCTGCATAAGCCGCGTTTGAGGACATGGTAGGTACAAAGATGAGGGTGCGCAATGTCGGCAATCGATCAAGGGTAAAGTTGCGATAGACTTGAGTCTCACGAAATGCATCGAGCCAGGTCGCGCCGCAGTTGTGCTGCTTGATGGCGTACACTTCGAGACTGTTGGACACGATGGAGCCTGCGAACAGAAGCATCGTCAGCAGCACTGCGAGCAGCGTGCATGTGACTGTCTCGAGCACGTTGGCGTGGAACCCGAGTTTGTAGGCTAGGGTGACGCCGCCGTCCTATGCAAGTCGTCAATATCTCGACGATATAGCGCAGCCATATCCATCGACATACCTCTTTCTCCGATGCGAACAATTGCAGGAAGAAGGGGAACCCAGCACAGGCAACGACAATGAGCGCGAACCGAGCTAGGATCTACACAAAGGCATCGGCGATCACGACGACATACCCACGCATTGAAGTACATGGCGAGGGTGGTCGCGAGGAAGACTTCGAATGCCCTTGGGGCAGCAGTACAGGATGCCCACGTACACAGCTGCCATGACGAGGCAGGAACATACCGCCGTGACCGGCTTCACGTCAAAACGCATTGTTGGCAAGTGTTGAAACGATGACCAACGCGTCCGGATAACATTACGGTTACAACTAACCAAGCAACATGCCGATGGCAAGGGCAGTGGCGTCGTCGTCGTCGGCGGTGGTGGGGCTTGGGAGGGATTGCATTGCATGGAGGCAAATCAGCACAACCGATGGGATGCGCATGGACACTGCGTCTCGTAGCACGCGAGCGACCTGATGGGGGAAGTACTGCACTTTCAACGCATCTTCAACGGAACTCAGCAGAGCTAGCATGCCCATTTTTTGCGCGACGGACGCCAAGTCGAGTAGATCGGCGCAATCCATGGCTTCGACACGACTGACTGGCGATGCAGTGGTGCGCTGACACATTTGGAGGAAGTAATCCATGCAATGCGATGGGATAGCATGGGGCATGGGAATGGTAGCGCACGTGGCATCCGCGTACAGCATCGTCGCCACGGCAGCACTGTTCTGCATCATGGCAGATTTGGAGACAGATTTAGTTTGACTTGGCCACGTCAGCGTCAGCAACGAGCCATGCAGAAATGGCAGCGGTAGCCGCGGCACAACATTTGGACGGTCGTCGTAGCACGTCGACTTGATGGTCACTGGACAGCACAACTCAATTAGCACACGCAACACGTGGCACCAGATAGCCGTGTTCGAGCTGTCCATCAACACGGATTGAACGGATGGCCACCATTCGTCCGAGGAGGCCATCGTGAGTTTGGTCATAACACAAAGTCCCACGATGACATTCGTGCGCAAGAGGTCGTTGGTAGACCGCACAGCTGCCGACACGAGATGGTTGGAGCTGTCCTCGCCACTGAGCTGTGCTAGGAGCCATAGCCAGGTTGGGGAGTCTTGGCGTTGTACAAGGAGCAGCAAACAGCCCTGCTCCACGAGGTCCTGTGCCAGCACGCCGCCTTCGTCGCTGGCATTGGCCCATTGTACAATAGCTGCGAACACATTGGTCGCGGCTCGTTCAACGTTCGAGTTTGCATGAGCACAAGCCAACCATGCGAGGTAGATGAGGCCCCCAGACATACGAAGGTGCGCCACGGTCTCACGAGAAATGTTGTTGTCATGTTTGGATTTGCATGTCAATAGGTACTTCAGGGCTTCCAAGGCCAACATTTGGAGGTGGACAGAGGCTTGCAACATCGAAGTCAGCGCCTGGAGTAGTCCATGATGGATGAGAAGCCTGCATATGAGGGGCTGGTGGTTCATGCAGGAGGCGAGGAGTGTCATGCCAACCTGGACGCGGCGCGGAGAGTTACGCTGGTGGTCCAGCACGTAATGGGCAAGGACGTGGACGAGTATGTCTGTGTGGTCGAAGTCTTCCAGGCATGCCATGGAGTGCTCCACACAGAGTGTGATGCATTGCAGCGATGCTTCCTGCATGCGATGGACGTGATCGATGATGTCGGACGACTCAACTTTTAGTCGTAAGGGCTCGTCTTGGAGGACAAGGAAGGTAAATGCGTCCATCGCACCTGCAGCACACACGCGATCGACATGATGAGACGCTTTGCATATGTTGATCATGGTCAGCGCCACGAGTTCCTGCGTTTCCCGCGCCGTGGGGTTTGCCATGTCGTACGGGGATATGAGTTTTACACAGAGATTCTCGATGCAATGGGTGGCGACCAGACTTTCTTGGAGTTGAATGTGCGACTTGAGTTGAGACAGTTGTGGCTGCCGCGAAAACAAACCAGACAAACAATGCACCACGGCGAGTTCTACTCGAGGGTGGGCGCAACCGAGAAGCGAGCTCAACGTGGTCCACATCTTTGAATTGGCCGTGAAACGTGCCAACGACGACAGATCTTCGTTGGGTCCTTGCAGGTGGTCCCACACGTCTCTCCACAAGAGAAGTACTCCATGCTCCACGACCTCCCAGTCCGAAGACCACAGCGGGTAGGATGGCATATGACAAGATGATTGATTGCCCTTCCCATTAATCACGAAACGTTTTGAAACTGTCCTTTCGAATGATTGGTGGAATATGAATTCAAAGGATTTTGATTGGCTTATTCTGACCAATTAACACGATTGAAAGATTGTTGCCCAAATCGTGCATTTCCATCTGGCCTTTCTCGGACGACGGCGACGGCGGCGGCATGCGGCGGGGGAAGAGAGTTCCAACGGCGCTAGAAAGCGCCAACAACACCCAAGTTCGGTGTCGATGCGAAGCATCAGAAGAGTTGCAGCGCAGGAATGAAGAAAGGGAACGGCTTTTGAGCGCAAACCGGCAACTCGCGGCGTCTCTGGTACATACCACCACGTCCACTTGCACTGTGTTTGATTTGACAATCCTTTTGTGGAACTAGAACGCAGCAAAATGCGAGCTCGTAACTGGTACTATTCAATTCATCCTTGGATCGTGATGTGCCGAACTGACTCATGCTGGGCTTGTAGCCAAGAAGAACTGTGCCCGAGCCGATATCTTGATGAGTATGTACTGTACATGACTCTTCCATTCTCGTCGTGTATCACACACAATACATTGGTAATCAATAGTGCAATATCATGTGCAACAAGTCAAGGCCCAAACAACACGCCCCATCCACAATCCACCTCTTGCTCGCCAAGATGCGTCGGTGCAATGTGACTTGACACCCAAGTCGTCGAAGGGGACGTCTGGTACCAAGGCAATAGTCCACCACGCGCACGCATCCTCCAAGAATTCCCCTTCCACTGACCAATATCGACCCCACATGGCGTCATATTTGAAGAAAAGAGCGGCGCAGAGGCCATCTTCCATGGGCAAGCCGCCCGATGTAGATCTCATAGTCACGAAAAAGGCACTTCGCGAGCACAAACTCGTCGTGTATAAAGAGCCCAGTGCCAAAGTAAAGCTTCGCCAGGTATGCAACACTTCATATGAGAACACTGTGCATCCCATTGATGCATGCATAGTCTACCCTGCCGATGTACGCCGCCACCACCTCCAACAACGCCATGAACACGGTGCAGCAAACACCGCCATGTAAACGAACGTTCAAACAGCAGCCACCGCCGCTCGTTTCGAACAGTCCAACTCGGGACAACGAGCTTAGCGCCGAGTTGGCTGGCTTGTTGCATGCATGCGACGTCGAAGAAGAGAATTCTCCAAGGTCAAGTTTTACCAAACAGTACACCTCGATCGATGAGGTATGCAAACTCAATGACTACGTACCTACCTACCCCTGGGGCCAACTCGAATGCGTTAGACCTTCCGCTCCATGCATGCCCCTGGCTCTCCCGCTGGCAGTAATGCCGAGCCCGCAGCCAAGAAGCACCGCGTCACCCGCCGCGGCACAAGCATTCCAGAGTACAAAGAAATCAGTCTCAGCCGGAAAATGCGACAGGTATGCCGCATCTCGTCTGGTTGCTGCTGGCTCCATGGACGTGGTAGGGTGACCGGTACTCGTTTCACACGTATTTCAAGTAACAACGACTGTGGTTGTGGCGTAATATATTGGCATGTTACTACTTGGTCTTCATCCGGTGGTTTCGGGGCAGGTACGCCTGGCTCGTTGGCTCTGTAAAGGCACCAATATACCTGTCTTGCAGTACTTGCTTGGCTTTCCTCGCAAACTCCTTGTGATGTCTTTGGATGATACGTCCATCTGGCAACCGCACCAAGATGGTGTTGCTTGGTACCACCGTGTGGGGAGGCACAACGACAGCAGTGCCGATCACGCAGTCGTCCCCGATCACCACGCCATCGCCTACTTCACACTTGGGTTCGAACCAATTGTTGTTACCAATGGATTTGGCCTTGATGATACATCCGCTCTCAAACAAGTTGTTGTCGCCAACAGTCATGGACTCCGCCGTCGCTAGCGACAGCGACAACTCGGACATGTCGTCCAAGATGTTTCGCTCGCCGATTGTGATGTAGATCAGGGGAGACGGGCTGGACGACGAAGATGGGGGAGCATCAAGCACGAGTACGCTACTCTTGGGATGCAGAACGCTCTTGACACCAACGTGTACCCGCGTCAAGTCGATCGCCGCTTCATCGCAAATGAACATCGTGAGCGATTGCAAAAAATGCAAATGTGGGATGATTTCTTAGCATCTCATTGGCTAAATACATTTAATACGTTTTATTGGTTAAAAATGTATCTGAACGACACTTGATTGGCTGGTTTGATGTACATGGTAAACTGTGGATCGCTCGATAACATGAGCAACAAGCGGAAGGAAGAGGCCCTTCCTGCCGGCTTCTTTGACGACCCACTGGCAGATGCAAAGGCACGGAAACTCAACGTGAAGGAAGAAGTGGCGAAAGCTCAAGAGCTGGAGTGGCAAGAGTTCCAGAGCTTTGTGGCGGCAGTTGAGAAGGAAGAAGCCAGCGAAGAGAACGTCAAGACCGCGGCGGAGGAGGCCGAGGAAGGGGAAGCAATGGAGAAACTGCAGCACTTGCAGTATTTGAACAGAGTCAGGAAGACCATCTTGCGCGTGACAAAGGCAGACGACAGCGACGTCAAGGACGAAGACACGGCCGAGTTGGAGCACGACGACAACGTCGACACTCCCGCGGACATTGTCGCGCACGTCATGGAGAAGCGCGCGGCGTTGGAGTTGAAGCGAAAAGCCCTGGAAGACGCAGCCAACGAAGACGAGGACGACGATTTGTTGGACTGGCGGGTCAAGCGATGGTGATTTACAGTAATGTCACCTTAGTCGAAACAATCATTAGGTTCAACGACGATGGCAGTGTTGGGGTACAATCTGTAGGTTTGGCTTGCAAGTCTTTAGGTAGATTGCGACAACGTTCATGGAGGGCAAGTGGTGGCACTTTGTCACACCAGTGTAGTATGTGCCGAGTGCAGTAGGTTGAGCCAGGGGCTATACCTCGACATATGACAGCGAGGGTTCCGACCCCAACTCTGTCGCACTCGCCCATCATACAGCTACGATCGTACTATGCCACGAGTCAGCCGCATATGTGATACAGTGCATGATCATCACATGCCATCGAACATTCCGAGCTCTTAGCTACTAGTATATGCTTAGCAACAACTCTACCAACCACATCTCGATTGGCCGCCAGACGTGGTGCGCACGAGGCAGTGCCCACGACGACCTTTACACATTGAACGGAATAAGGCACTCATATTAATTAGATGAAATTCGTGATAAAGTACAAAATCACACCGCATCCAATCATCAACACGGGCGTGTCCATCGTATGGGGCGCCGTGGCTTCTGCGTACGCCATGGTCGGGGGCAGCACCAACATGGCAATGAGCACTTGAGTGAAGCTGCCGAAATTGGCGTACTGAATGGCGGGGAAGACCATGCCAGACAAAAACACGCACGCCGACCCTTCCCAGCTGCGCGTGTACTTGCGCTTGGAGAAGCACCCGGCCGTCTTGTACTTGTGCTTGCCCCATGCAATTCCCACGGGTTCGGCCAGCCCATCACCAATACCCGTGATGTATATGATGATAAACGTGAGCGCCCCTTGTTCGCCAAACAGCCACTTGAAGAAGAGCAGGATGAACAGCCCTGGTGCAATGTTCCCGGCAATGATCCACTTCAACGTGTGCGGGCGATCTTCGGGGCGATCCAACGAGTTGAATTGCAGCATGAAGAAGGACAGGTTCTCGCGGAACGGCTTGATCAAGACTAAAAACCCGAGCATGGTGAAGAAATCGCCCCAGCCAAGGGCAAGCGGGCCGTGGTAGTCGCTCTTGATGACAAGCGGCACCATGTACGCGGCAAAGTGCTGCAGTTTACGCGTGTAGTTGACCTTGAACGCTGAGTTCTTGTTTGTGATAATGTACCCCTTGTCGTCGACGGAGCAGAAGCAACGGCAGATGATACCCCCAATCAACGACACCAACATCATGCACCCAAGCTTGGGCAATTGCATGAGCCAAAACGTGACGTCCGTGAAGTACTCCGGGGCAAAGATGTACGTCAGCACGATCATCGTGGCCAAGTACAGCAGCATGAAGATCAAAAACACCATGTCGAACGTGTTCACCCAGCTGTCTTCGTAGTCGCCCGCCACTTCGCCTTCTTCACAAAGTGAAGATTTCTCTTTCTTCTTGATCGACGTCAGCGACTCTTTTTCGTCCGTGGCGCCATACTTGGGACCAGCAAACTTGGGCAACGCTTGACTTTGTGGGACAGGCCAAATCCATCGCAGCAGGACAAAGATGAGGAAGAGGGTTACCACAGGCAACAAGATGATCGTGAGACGCTCCGTTAACGTGATGTTGTCTGGCCAGCTACCAGGCACCGCCGCCCCCAGGTCCGGGGCCGCCGTGGTGCTCGCGCTCATCTTGGACCTTGAGAGAAGATATTCAAATGGGCAAAGATTTTTCTGATAGGGATCCTTTCATGGATTTGTAGAGGTTTCGCTTTCTTACCGTTGGCCAGGTGGTTCAACATGCATAGTGAAACCGAATCATGCGTTTTTCGAAACAACCTGTGGCAATGAATACTATCAACCCTACCCTGTATCGATACAAACCCAAGGTCATTTCGTGCGATCTTGAGCGGCCGCCCAAGATACTTGTGAGCAGGGCATACACCTGGTGAGTGGCCCACAACGCTTTGCTCCAAGTTTGTGGAACTGGACGGATGGCCGACGCGACGACTTCAATCCGAGGACTGGTCAGTCACGGCATGTCCATGGCCACCCGTGTTGCTGTTGGTTCAGCCCCCTCAGTAGACAGTGCAGATACTCATTGCAATAGCATGGCACGTTGATTCTGTTCAGGCTAAACTGATTTGGGATGACATTGAGACATAGGAATGATGGGGTACTGTATACAGTCGAAAGTGCCTTTCAGTCATGGACAACGCCTTGCCACTCACGTCGTGGTTGTGGCTTATGAACCAATGGCATCGCAACCAAGTTGGTCAATCGCAATTGCCCTTTTACGTAGTGCTTACTATATATATTGTGCTTTTTCACTCGTTTTGGCTATTCACACCATAAACCTGGGTGTTTCCCCAGTGTTTTAGAAAATCCGTACCGTGATTTAGGATGTCACGTTTCGTTACAGATTATAGGGAGGTCATTTATGCAACTCCCTCGCTTTTGCACATTTGAAAAGTGCAAATCGAAGTTATATCTGCTATTCTCGGGACCAAATTGCACGATTCACTGGTCATCATGAACAACTTTTGATATTACAAATGACACACAGCGAGGACATGCGCCGGAGTTCTATCGTACAGCGATGTACGTATGGTGCCACATCGTAGAAAACCACGCCATCTTCTTGTTTCATCGCGTAGTACATGCAGGTAGCGTGTACTACGCGATGGAATAACAGCCAAGGTGTTTTGGTCACGTCAGCATCACATGTGATTATTATTCCTCAGAGTTACTACAGTACTTGGTATTTGTTATTTAAACCCAGTGAATTAGCTAAAACACCAGGTACAGTATTTATTCAACCATGTAATATTAATATTAATAACACAGTTACAGCAGAAGTACCACTCCATGTAAAACCGCCACCAAAACAAGTGCAAAGCACAATAATAACAGTAACGTTAACGTTACTAGTATGCAAGAAAGCTGCCCGCAACCGCATTTGATTCGCTGGTTTCAAACCAATCAAGGCCACCGATTTTGGATCTAAAGTGAAAGGTCACCAAACCTGACTTTGTACTACTACCGGTAGTAGTAGTATTTGTGACTACATTTCGCAAGCATTTAATTATGCTTACGGGGATATATACGTATAGGTCAACGCCCCATCAAGACGATCATGTGTACTGTACTACCAAGTTTCTCCGAAAAGCACTGTACCTACAGCACGAGGTACTGTAGTAAACACCACTTCATCCCAACTTCCGTAAGTATCATCTACCTGGTAGTTCCAATCATGACGATGTTGTGTGATGGCAACTTCATATATATATATCCTACAATAGTACAGGACACTGGTGCAGTAGTTGTACGAACACGTGCAGAAACTAACGAGTAGTTTAGTAACATTAGTATATGTTTAGGCCGACGTGGACACGTAGATGGTGTTTTTGCTCACGGCGACGCCGACGCGCGAGTCCTTGGACACGACGGTGGTGTTGCTCAAAAAGTAGTACTCGGCGCCGACGTCGGACGCGGTGGCGGCGAGGATGTCGCCCTTGGTGGTCGTAAAGTAGGTTTTGCCCACGGTAAAGTCGGCGTTGTCGATCTTGGCGGCGCCGCCAAACACGACGCCGTTCGCGCCCGACCCGACGCCGACGGGGGCCCCGAGGAACTCGACGACCGTCACGCGCTTGTGCTGCACCTTGTCGAGCGTGCCCGAGTAGACGGCGATGAAGCTCGAGTTGGACACGGGCACGATGTCCAGGGTCACGGCGCCCGACATGGGCGCGGCGGACGCGCCGACGAGGGAGAAGTCGCCGTTGGAGAGGCGCATGAGCGGGGTCACGGGTTCGAGCGAGAACGAGTCCGTGACCTTGAACACTTGGGTGGTGGGGCGGCCGAGGTTGTTGGGGTTCAAGAACAACACCGCGAGGCGGTCGGCGCTAATCGAGTGCACGCTGGGCTTGGGCGACCACCCGTAGAACGAGCCAAAGTCGAACGCACCGGCCACCGCCTGGATGACGTAGTCGCCGCGGAACACGATCTTTTGCGCACTCGTGATGGCCACGGTGGCGATCGTAAGCGCATTGTTGTTGGCCTTGTCGTAAAACGTGAGTGCGACGAGGTTATCCGAGAGCGACGTCGAGTCCAAAAAGTAGGCGGGCTGGTAGTTCTTGTTGCACACTTCGCCCAGCTGAAACACGCCCGTGGCGTTGGCCACCGCCAAGACCACGCACAAGCCAGACCGGTTCACCGGGTTCGAGTTGAACCAGGTGACGACGAACGCGCCGGGGATGGCCGGCACCGCCTGGGGCTTGGAGTTGGTGCACGAGTCCGACCCAGAGTACTCGTTGGCGACGCCGAAGCGCAGCGGCGCGGACACGGAGATGGATCCGTCGGCGGGGGACACCGTGCCCACGTGGATATTCTGCCACCACGAGCCGTTCACGACGTACGTTTCAAATGTGGTCGCAGCGAACTGCGTGGCCGAGATGCGCCCCAGGGTGTTGGACACGGACCCGTTGGCGAGCTGCACCTTTTGCGCGGCCACGGCGGCCACAGACTTGTCGGCGGCAATGTTCACGGGGAGCACGTGCACGACGCCCATGGACGTGGACTGCAGGATCACCGCCTTGGTGTTGCTCAGCGTGGCGATGCCGCGGATCTGGACGCCCGCGAAGCTGTTGTCCTTGGCCACGTCGGCGATCTTGGCCGAGTTGTCCTTGCCCACCGTCACAGTCGTGAGCACGGACGTGGTCTTGTTTCTCAAAAAGTACGACAGGATCGCCGTGTTGGAGTTGTCCACGCCGCTGCGGGCGAGCGACATGAACGCCAGTTCGTCCGCGGGCAAGGGCGCCGCGTCCAGGTACGCGGTCGTGCCGGCGCCCGCGCGCACGGCGCCCGTCGACGTGAAACTCACGACCTTGCTCGCAATGTCCCCGTTCGACGTGAACGCGTCCGCTGTGATCTTGACACCCGAGCTCGACGAGTCGTTGAAGTGGAGCACGTACAACACGATCACGTTCACGACCAACAGCACGATCAGCACCAAGTGCACGACAAACTTGCGCTTGTAGCCGGCCGTGTCGACGGACACGTCTTGTTGGACGTACGGAATTTCAGATGGATTGGCCATGGCGACGTGATGTCTTGCGGACGTGGAAGCCAATTGAAGAATGAGAGGATATGCTAGATGGCACCCACCCACCCACCCACCTTTGTCAAGAGTTAAGGCACTCATCCATTTTCGTGCCTGTTGGGTGAGCCAATCAAGTAGCGTGAATTCGTTTTCGATGGGATTTTTAAGCTAATGAAATCACTTGCTTTGGCTTGGGTGGTCAGAAAAACGCCCACCTGCTGAAACAACAAACTCTGAAAGGCATGGCCGGTGGCCAATCACATCGTGTTAATCCACATCCACACACTATCCTGTACATGCAAATTGGGCGGTGAAGAGCGACCAGAGGCACCTCAATCCCAGATGTGCCTACTTAGTACTGTACTAGTAGTAGCCTCACCCCAAACGTCTGTATCCTCCGCAAGCGTTGGTGCCCCCAAGTCGCCAGAATGTTCAGAAGTCCATTTTGGCACGTGCATGCAAGATCATCCACGCGACGAAGCCCATCACCACCAGCCTATCAGTGGCGACGTCCCCACATGGCGATGGCCACCTATGGGTTAGTTACTCTCAGTACGATTCTATGCCAAAATATTGTACATACCACGTACATTATTTGTACTGTACTTGGATACTTTTATCTACCCCTTTGCCAACCAAACGTACGTACAGTAGAAACGTACTGTATTGTACGAATGTGGATTATGCACCAGCTTGGATAAGTGACAAGATTATGGGACAATTACTGTAGGTGATTCCCATGAAGAGGCAACACACGGCCTTATTTGCTCGTGTGCGTCGCTAGCTACATACAGTACTGTACTACGATCACTCACCCAAGGATAAAAGTGGTGGTTTGAGGAGCAAAGCAGATTTGTTGAGGGCGAAGGTGTAAGTTACTTGTCAGATCGGGGGCCACCCTCCAAAGCCGACCACAGTGGGAGCCAAGATGACGATCTGGACAGAATCTTGTGATTCAAAATCGAGTTGGTTGAAGTTCAAGATTGCGGCGGGGGACATTGGACGAGTTGCTGGACGCACCAACCTCCAACCATTCAAATGCGACCATACGTATCATTTGAGTCATGCACTGAGGTGTTGGCCCATGAGCTCACTCTCACATACTAGTACGTACATGTAGCGCTTGCGTTAGGAACAACACGCCTTCACTTCAGCTGAACGCAGTGCTTTCCACGAGAACTCGACACTCGCTTCCTCCCCTTAAAGTACGTACAGTATACCGGTAAATGCCGTCGGAGGATTTGGTACACTGTCTATGATGACCCCTTGATTGGCTACTTCAATTGTGTAGGTGGCAAGAGTTACCTTTCATTCTTCAATTGGCTTCCACGTCCGCAAGACATCACGTCGCCATGGCCAATCCATCTGAAATTCCGTACGTCCAACAAGACGTGTCCGTCGACACGGCCGGCTACAAGCGCAAGTTTGTCGTGCACTTGGTGCTGATCGTGCTGTTGGTCGTGAACGTGATCGTGTTGTACGTGCTCCACTTCAACGACTCGTCGAGCTCGGGTGTCAAGATCACAGCGGACGCGTTCACGTCGAACGGGGACATTGCGAGCAAGGTCGTGAGTTTCACGTCGACGGGCGCCGTGCGCGCGGGCGCCGGCACGACCGCGTACCTGGACGCGGCGCCCTTGCCCGCGGACGAACTGGCGTTCATGTCGCTCGCCCGCAGCGGCGTGGACAACTCCAACACGGCGATCCTGTCGTACTTTTTGAGAAACAAGACCACGTCCGTGCTCACGACTGTGACGGTGGGCAAGGACAACTCGGCCAAGATCGCCGACGTGGCCAAGGACAACAGCTTCGCGGGCGTCCAGATCCGCGGCATCGCCACGCTGAGCAACACCAAGGCGGTGATCCTGCAGTCCACGTCCATGGGCGTCGTGCACGTGCTCCCCGTGAACATTGCCGCCGACAAGTCTGTGGCCGCCGTGGCCGCGCAAAAGGTGCAGCTCGCCAACGGGTCCGTGTCCAACACCCTGGGGCGCATCTCGGCCACGCAGTTCGCTGCGACCACATTTGAAACGTACGTCGTGAACGGCTCGTGGTGGCAGAATATCCACGTGGGCACGGTGTCCCCCGCCGACGGATCCATCTCCGTGTCCGCGCCGCTGCGCTTCGGCGTCGCCAACGAGTACTCTGGGTCGGACTCGTGCACCAACTCCAAGCCCCAGGCGGTGCCGGCCATCCCCGGCGCGTTCGTCGTCACCTGGTTCAACTCGAACCCGGTGAACCGGTCTGGCTTGTGCGTGGTCTTGGCGGTGGCCAACGCCACGGGCGTGTTCCAGCTGGGCGAAGTGTGCAACAAGAACTACCAGCCCGCCTACTTTTTGGACTCGACGTCGCTCTCGGATAACCTCGTCGCACTCACGTTTTACGACAAGGCCAACAACAATGCGCTTACGATCGCCACCGTGGCCATCACGAGTGCGCAAAAGATCGTGTTCCGCGGCGACTACGTCATCCAGGCGGTGGCCGGTGCGTTCGACTTTGGCTCGTTCTACGGGTGGTCGCCCAAGCCCAGCGTGCACTCGATTAGCGCCGACCGCCTCGCGGTGTTGTTCTTGAACCCCAACAACCTCGGCCGCCCCACCACCCAAGTGTTCAAGGTCACCGACTCGTTCTCGCTCGAACCCGTGACCCCGCTCATGCGCCTCTCCAACGGCGACTTCTCCCTCGTCGGCGCGTCCGCAGCGCCCATGTCGGGCGCCGTGACCCTGGACATCGTGCCCGTGTCCAACTCGAGCTTCATCGCCGTCTACTCGGGCACGCTCGACAAGGTGCAGCACAAGCGCGTGACGGTCGTCGAGTTCCTCGGGGCCCCCGTCGGCGTCGGGTCGGGCGCGAACGGCGTCGTGTTTGGCGGCGCCGCCAAGATCGACAACGCCGACTTTACCGTGGGCAAAACCTACTTTACGACCACCAAGGGCGACATCCTCGCCGCCACCGCGTCCGACGTCGGCGCCGAGTACTACTTTTTGAGCAACACCACCGTCGTGTCCAAGGACTCGCGCGTCGGCGTCGCCGTGAGCAAAAACACCATCTACGTGTCCACGTCGGCCTAAACATATACTAATGTTACTAAACTACTCGTTAGTTTCTGCACGTGTTCGTACAACTACTGCACCAGTGTCCTGTACTATTGTAGGATATATATATATGAAGTTGCCATCACACAACATCGTCATGATTGGAACTACCAGGTAGATGATACTTACGGAAGTTGGGATGAAGTGGTGTTTACTACAGTACCTCGTGCTGTAGGTACAGTGCTTTTCGGAGAAACTTGGTAGTACAGTACACATGATCGTCTTGATGGGGCGTTGACCTATACGTATATATCCCCGTAAGCATAATTAAATGCTTGCGAAATGTAGTCACAAATACTACTACTACCGGTAGTAGTACAAAGTCAGGTTTGGTGACCTTTCACTTTAGATCCAAAATCGGTGGCCTTGATTGGTTTGAAACCAGCGAATCAAATGCATTTTAGAGAGTTAAATGCAATGATTTTATCCAATTGAATAGACTCCCACCACCTCGTAGCCGAATCCTAGAGCGCGGAATTCAAACTCTGGTTTTATATTGATTTGATTTTAGTATTGAATTCGGCTTTCACGTAATTTATTTCAATTTGGCGCTATAGCAGAAAGGGCCCCATCATCAAACCAGCATGGGTCGACCTACGAAGTCCACGAAGAAGGCACTGCCGGTGGCGGAGGTGGCACAGGCACCAATTGGGGAGAATCCAGCTTGGTGGGTGTACATATGTCCGTCGATTACGGGTGTGCAGCGCCAATGCGTCCAAGTGTGCGTTCGTGTGATGGGAGGGGCCATGACAGAGTCGCTCGACGTGGTCCAGGGCAAAGGTGGTCGCCCTGGTACGACGACGGACGTCCAAGGCTACGTTATTTGCCCGCCAAGCCATTATGACTCTTACTTGACGCTTCGGGAGGACAGCTACGTGCCGCTTGTCACGCCGACATGGATTTTCCGGTCCGTGTTGCAGAATTCGCAGGTGTTGCTTCCTACGGACCGGTTTTCGGCCAACCCGACGAAAGTGTTCTCGTCCGTCGTGATGTACTGCGTGCAAGTGGACGTAGACCCGCGCAAAGTCATCGCCGCCCTGATGGTGAACGGCGGCGGGCAGCTCGTGTCGTTACCCACGAATGCTGCGACGCATGTGCTGTGTCTACGCAACAGCGGGAGCGACTACACGCAAGCCGTCGAGTGGCAGCGCCAGACCAAGTCCATGTTGGACGACGTGGCCACGAATGTGGCGCTTGTGCGCGACGGCTGCGACCGGTTCGCCGCCGGCGGCTGCAAGGGGTCGTTGCCTGACATGGTGGTGCAGTACCTTCTAGGGCAATGCGGGTTGCTGTCGCCCCAGATCGTCAGCTACGACTGGGTCCAGGAGTGCGTTCGACAGGGCCGCCGCGTGCCCGAGACGGACTTCAGCTTCCCCGAAAATGCGACGCCGTCGCCTTCGAGTTCCTCCAACGAACCTCCATTGACGCTGCAAGATCTCATCGACACATGCCAGAAACAAACGATTTACCCTCCAGCCCCCGCGTCTGACGACTTGTGGAAGGATCTGTCCCAGGTATATTCACAGTAGTGACCCAGATTCCCTTGTTGTATTCTAAATGCCTATTGAACCTCTTTCTTGTCAGCACGCCCCAAGGTCAGAAGCCATGGTCGGGGAAGTGATTGTGTTTGCCAGGCACATTCCGTCGTCGCTGCAGGTTCGCATGCGGCATGCGCTCGAAGCACTCGGCGCGGCGGTGCTGCCATCCCATGACCTCGTCAAAGCAACGTACGTCGTCTGTGGCTATCAGAGCGGCGCAGAGTACTCGGCCGCGTTGACGCTGCACAAACCAGTGGTGAGCATGCAGTGGGTCGCGGCGTGCATTGCCGCCAAAGCCATCGTGGCCACGTCCCCCCGTACGTCGTCCTTAAAGTGTTTTTTATGGTTTTAAACACCAAAGTAGCCACGTCGCTGGTGCGGCAGACGTTGTACGCGCCATCTCGACGCCATGGAGGCATCCCCGGCATGGACGCGTGTGTGATCACCCTCTCGGGCTTTAGCGCTCGGTCGTCCCCCACGAGGGATGACATCCAAGCGCTGGTCCGGCTCTCAGGCGCGTGCTACTTGTCCGTGTTGTCAAGGTATGTTGGTGTTTTATATTCGTTTGAAATTTGAGAAATAGGAGCCACACGACGCATTTGCTGTGTTTGGAACCCACGGGCGAAAAGTTCAAGCGGTCGATTGCGTGGGGCTTGACCAACGTCGTCAAGTTGGAGGTACGTACGACACGAAAGATAGAGTAGACTACAATATATATATATATATGTATTGTGCATTTCACCCGAATTTGGACTTGTGAGTCAAATAGCATTCGAATCCATGTGATGCAATTTAAGCTTGTACAAACTACACTATACAAAGATTAGTATATATAGGGTTTTCAACGGCTGAGTCAAACGTTTGGATTGGCAGAAATTTAGCAGAATACGATTTGATTGGCTTAGACGGTTCATCTCCAGTTTTGACAATATACGAACGTAAATAGTACATGCCTTGATATATTATATTATTTTATGATACCTATATCAAGCATAACATCGACTTGTGTGTGTGTGCAGTGGCTAGTGCAATCTGTGCAGCAGTGGCAAAAAGGTCCTGAAGCCACGTATTCTTGGCTCCAGCCATCGATTTCAGCTAGTATTACTACCACCCCCGTCGTGACTACTACTGGCACTTCCTCGGTGGACAAGAGGTGTTCCGCAACAACCTCTGGTGCCCCCCCCCCGTCACCCAACTCGAAACCAACCGCAAGAGGAAAGAAAGGACCGAAATTTCAAGTCGACGACGCCCTCGATGCATTGTTAGACGACCCCCAGCGAACGACCCCCCTGAAATCAACATCCCCCCCGTCCAAGCGACCACACGAGGCCACTCCTAGTAATACTAGTGTTACTGCAGTGACGACGCCGATCCAACTCCGCAAGGCGATCGCCACCAACTCGATTGAAAACAACGAAGAAGTCGTTGCTGGGGTCCCTAAAAAGGGTCGCGTGGCGCCTGCCGTGCAGAAAAAGCAACCACTGACTAAAGGAATCAAGCGACCGAGTTCAACGACTAATGACGAGGCCAACGTTGCTCACGACGACACACCACCACCACCCAAAGCCCGTCGACGGACCACCACCACAAAGGTAGGTAGCCACGTTATTGTGCTAGTCTCATGGTATTGGCGTATTTAGTACCCAAAATGTGGCTGACTTTTGGACTGATTTATGCGTCGAGGGTATCGATCGATTCTTTGTATGTAAAAAGTGGCCTGATAGTGATAGTAGGTCGTTCGTAGTCATACAACACTAATTTAGGTATCACACTAAATTCGACGTAGAGGATGGTGTTTCGTGCATCAATCTGATTGGCTCAATTCGTCTGCCGATGATGAGATATGATGCTTCTTCTGGACATGTTTTTGTGTCATTCTCCATGTCGTTCCAGTGTAAAAGAAACAATGTATTAAAATATTTTATTTATTTATAAGAGTATATAATTATTTATATATTTTTTAATCGAATAAATAAAGAAGTTTATAAAGATTTTCATAAATTACGTTTGAATATTATATATTTTATCAAAAAACCATTTTTATTTAAAAATACACACAATACTATCGACATTTGGAGTACTAGTAGTTGCAATCAATCATACTGTATGAAATAAACAAATAAATACCGCATATCATGATGTTGTATATATATATATATATAGAAACAGAAAGCCCACGATGACAATGAATGTGCCGACCAACTTGGCTCGACCAAGACGCCGAAAGCAGCGTCGTCGCAGTATGCGTTCTTGTTGACGGGGTCCCATGAGGACATGGCGATGGACGCGTCGATTGTGATGGCGCTGGGCGGCACCGTGCTGGAAACGAGGCGCGCGTTCGACTTGTCGTGTACGCACGTCATTTGCAAACATCTCAAGCGGACAGAAAAAGTGGTGTGTGGAATGGCCTCGGGCAAGGTACAACCACATTCGTCCATATATATATATATATATATATCCAAAAGAAAATGGATGGCTGGTAGCTAAAGTTGATGAGAGGGTATTATTGTTGATTTGGTACGAATTTCCAAACCCCGTTCAATCGAGTAATCACGCACCAAACAACCGATCCCGCATCGCTCGCTCCCATTGGTCTATATGTCGGAAACAGTCTTCGCTGATTGGCTACATTGTTTTTCCTTGGTGGGGAAAGCCAATGAAATTTCGCCGTGAGATATTTTGGATCGATTCTCGCGCAGAATTGGGATATTTGGTTTAAATGCATATCCTGTAATTTATATATACCTTTATATCTGTATGCTACCGTAGCTCGAGTGATATATATATATTTATATCACAAATCATCCATCACAAAAAAGTATGTTTGTAGTGGATTCTAACCCCCGCCTACTTGAAGCAATGTCTGGCCAAAGGCACGTTTGTGGACGAAGCGCCATTCGAATGGGGCGGCGCCACGTCATCCAAGCGGGGGTCGGGCACGGTGGACCCCCGCATTTGGCCGCCCGTGGCGCAGTACTGGCGGCAGGAAATCGCAACCGGCCGGTCTCATGGCGCGTTCCACGGAAAGAAGTTTGGGCTGTATGGCACGGACTCGATGACGCCGCCGGCAGACATGTGCCGGCGGATCATCCACGCCGCAGGCGGGACTATTCTGGACCGACCATCCGACTATGTACGTGAAGAGAGACGATGGAAGTGCGTGCGGCGATGGAGAGTGTGAGCGTATGATGATGTAGGATCAAGACACGCTGGTCGTGGTGGGGGAAGGCAGCAAGGCCGACCCGACGGTGGGTCAGTGGACAGTCAAGGGCATTCCATGCATTGCGCCTGGGTTTCTCATTGACGTTATCACGAAGAACCAGCTTGAGCCACCGACATGGGAGTCGTATGCTGTCGGAGGAAGAGCTTAATAGTCGCCTTCCTTGGGTAATCCTTCCACGAGGTCGTCGTCGTGGCTGTAGTTCTACTTGTAGTAGTATACCACATATAGTAACAATATTCAATTTATACACACAACGAGTTCATGTTGATAGTACCTGTCGAAACAGCTGGAACCCGCCCGTCAAAACGAGCACCTTGGGCTTGATAGCGGCATGTTCCAAGACAGCGTTCACGCGAGATTGGAACCGATGCGCGCAGAACGGACCGCGGACTTGGCTACAGAGGATGAGGGAGGGGGGGATGAGAACGAGAGACAGGATGAAGGAGCGCGCACCTCATCATGCAATGAAAGATGATCGTCGGCACGGTCTTCATCTCGTCGACAAAGTTATCGACGTCGTCGTCGTCGTGGAAGTGTTCCTCCGGGACGTTGATGGCGCCACGGATATGTCCGCCCGCAAAGTCTCCATCGCGAACATCCACGATGCGCACGGCATTCCTCGCCTCGGGGTTCTTTAAGATCTCGACCAACTCCTTGGCCGTGATCCGGTCGACTTGTTGCGCCATCTCGTTCGTGCCAAATATGTGCATACTGATGGAAGTCATGTAGTGATGAACGAAACCCATTGGTTTAAATTGTATTTCACGGAGTTTGGTGATTGGTCGAACCAAATTGTAATTCCATTTCTTACAGTTACTAGTACTAGTAATATAATACATCGCATTGTCGTACGAATCCATCTATCGTCGTCGCCTTCTCCTTCAACGTCATTCTCGGCGCCACTGCCTGCAGGGCCTTCTTCGTCGCTTTTTGTATGTGCCTCTTCAGCCGCGGCTTCAACTACCGGTACCTCTCCCGGTACTCACTGAATGAGCATGGCGAAATAATGGGCCAAAACCTTTCTGAATTACCATTGGTTAAAATTTCGAGATCAAGTCATTTGATTGGCTATTATGTTGTCCATTCGACTGAATGTTTGCTTAGCCTTAAAAGTTATATGGTATGATGGCCGAGTGGTCTAAGGCGCTGGATTTAGGCTCCAGTCTTCGGGCGTGGGTTCAAATCCCACTCATATCATTCTTTTTTTCCTTTCGTGCCATGCCGCGGAATGGCAACTTCCGCAAGACGTACTACAAGAGCTTGGGGGTGCCGGTGCTGCACTCGGCCGAAGTCGAAGCGTCCTTTGCCGCACTCCTGGGCCAAGACACACCCGCATCAGCCCTGCTGATCAACATCACGCAACTCGTTCGACTCACCCTCGAGTTTGGGTTGCCGCCCAAGTACCGCCGTCATGTGTGGTGGGTCGTCAGCTCCATCGTTCCGTTGGTCCGAGACACCGAAACAGACACATGGGAGCATTCACGAAACGAGAAGCGTGCGATATACAACGACGTGTTGGCGGCCGCCGACGTCTGTCTCATCGACGCCGACCTTGAACCATCCACGCCCTCGAGTCACGTCCTTCGTGTCGTTCGATTCTACGTCGACCACGTTCGCCCTCATCTACGCCACCCTTCGCCGAACGACGACACAAACCAAGGTAGGTTTATATATCCATCACGTTATCAAGTTCACAGGATCATCCATGCATGCTTGTTCTAGCATTTGACTGGGTCTTGGACGAAGCATGGGTGGCCGACAGCGTAGCAAGGGCTGTCGTACTGGTCATGGACGACCCATCGGATCAATTCTGGTGTACTTTGGCCTTCCTAAGCATCCTCGATCGAGGTACTTTTTTATATGCGTGGAATGGCTCAACCAATGATCTGGCGGTAGGGTTTCACACGCTGCAGCAACCCACCAGTGTATCCCTGCAAGACTTGCATCAAGCGTCGCCAGAGACGCTCGAGCTGGTCATTTGTCGCATCGTCGCCACCATTGTCCATTAAGTTATACTCCATCTCGTCGCTAAAACAGGTCGTTATCGTCCTCATCATTCGCTTGCTTTCGCTTGCGCTGGCCTCCGCGCTTGGGTAGTTTGGCTTTCTTCTTGGTCAGCTGTGGGTGTTCCCAATCGAAATCCAATTGCGCCTGGTCCTGGGCCGCGGCCTCGCCGAGGAGCTTGAGTTGTGTCCATCCATTCGACATGCCGGTCCCACCCACCACCGCCATCGTCATGTCGTCCACGTTCATGGGGATCAAAGTCGACTCGTGCGCCGCGCGCGATACGGGCGTTTCATTGGCCTACGTCAACCACCACACATTACGTTCATAAACACGCGTTCGAAACGTTCGATATCGCAAATTCGTGCCTTGGTCGTGTTGGACGTTTGAAACGTTTGGCATGTTTCATTGTCGAGGCCATACGCTGCCTTGAGCGCCATCTTGAGGCGCACGAGCAGTGTCAACGCGAACGCCGTGGGCCCCACGGCCGCCACTTCGGGCTTGATGGGCGCGTCGGGGGGTTCTGGCAAATTGTCCAACGTTGTGTCGTCGCCGAGGTATTTTTTCACCTTGTCTTGCACCGCACTAAACACGATATCGATTGGTTGTAAAGATATATATATATATACAAACACACATACGCACCCCAACCCGAGCGCCACGTCACGGTTGATCGTGTACACCACGTACAACGGCTCGTCCTCGACGTCGTACGGCATCGCAGACAGCACTTGCGCGACATACGTCAAGTACCCCAACGCCACGGCGGGGGTCAGCCGGTTGGCTGCCAGCGCGGTAAACACGGGGCCCCGTTCTCGAAACGCGCCCAGCAAACCATTGAAGAACGCATGGCGCTGGGATCGATTGCCTTGGATGCATGCGCGGTACATGCGGCCCAGATAGCACTATAGTAATATTATAATAATACAAACCCGTGAAAGCATGCGGGAAGGAACAACGACAATATATTGTTTATATTCTAAACTGAAGAGACATGGATAGAATGAATCGACGGCACAACCAAATACATGTACTGTAGAATCAGAAGAATTGAGCCAATATATTGGCAGAAGAATTGAGCCAATTAGATTGCAGGAACCCACCATCAACGTCGAATTAGTGTGTGACTTCCAACTAGTACCTCTGTTTACATGCAAAATTCAGTACAAAGAATCGATCGATAGATTTGGCAATTCAGCACAAAATGTAACCAAATTTTGGGTAAATAGACAATACTATCGCATTCAAGTGCACCGCACTAAACACGATATCGATTGGTTGTAAAGATATATATATATATACAAACACACATACGCACCCCAACCCGAGCGCCACGTCACGGTTGATCGTGTACACCACGTACAACGGCTCGTCCTCGACGTCGTACGGCATCGCAGACAGCACTTGCGCGACATACGTCAAGTACCCCAACGCCACGGCGGGGGTCAGCCGGTTGGCTGCCAGCGCGGTAAACACGGGGCCCCGTTCTCGAAACGCGCCCAGCAAACCATTGAAGAACGCATGGCGCTGGGATCGATTGCCTTGGATGCATGCGCGGTACATGCGGCCCAGATAGCACTATAGTAATATTATAATAATACAAACCCGTGAAAGCATGCGGGAAGGAACAACGACAATATATTGTTTATATTCTAAACTGAAGAGACATGGATAGAATGAATCGACGGCACAACCAAATACATGTACTGTAGAATCAGAAGAATTGAGCCAATATATTGGCAGAAGAATTGAGCCAATTAGATTGCAGGAACCCACCATCAACGTCGAATTAGTGTGTGACTTCCAACTAGTACCTCTGTTTACATGCAAAATTCAGTACAAAGAATCGATCGATAGATTTGGCAATTCAGCACAAAATGTAACCAAATTTTGGGTAAATAGACAATACTATCGCATTCAAGTCAATGAACGGTTGATAAAACATGCCGTGGGTCGAATCATAGATCCAGTAAACCATACAACGATATATATATATATATTTGCGACATTCACGACAAGATAGTACAGTACAAAGCCAATCGTCAAACACAATGCTATAGATAGATAGCCCTGCTAGACTCAATCAAAACAGCAACACAAGAAGCATACACGCACCACGTTGTCAGTGTCGCAGACGATGGCCTTGCCAAACGCTCGGGTTTGAAACTGGTACGAGCTGAAAATGCCCTGGATCGCCGGGCCACTGACCATGTTGGGGAACTTGCCGTGGATCGCGACCAGGTGCAAGTAAGCCGTGTCGCGCACTGACGCCAGCTACGCCCTTGTCACATATATATATATGCGAGAAAGCACGAAGTTCTTACCTGATCGGTTTCCAGGGCCACGAGGGTGGGGATGCACTGCATGGGGGCAATGAGGCCTTGGGTGAGCAGCAGCCCAATGCACGCGATGGCTTGCGTTCGAATCGACGCTTCCTTTTGCGTGGCCACCTTGAGCATGTTGGGCAGTTGCGCCTGCATGACGCCGCCAATCAACGACGCGTCGCCTAGAATGAGCTCACACTGTCACATATATCACAAACACACACGGTATATGTGTACCTTCTTGGTCGCCTTGCACTTGATCTTTTCCCACCTTTGTGCCTTGGGTCGCATGCAGTTTCTCCAACCGCGCTTCTTCGCCTTGCAACAAGTCGGTCAAACTGGCCAGAATTTGCGTGCGCACTTTCGGGTCTGGGTGCAAAATCATCGTCTGGAGCGTGTGGTCTTGCTGCGCCTTGAGCAGCATGCGGGGATTCTTTTGCACTAAGTAGCCCAATCCTTGCACTGTCTTGACGCGCAACGCGTCGTTGAAATGCACGTGGGAGTTGGGTACGTTGCAGTACCGAGCGTACACATCGTACACCATCTCCACCAACTATACAAATATATACATCGTCGTCAATACGTCACACATATATTTTAATGTATATATAATATACCAACAAGCACTTATAGATAGATAGATATATATGTATATACATATATATACCTTGTCTTTGGCAAAGACGTGGCTCGTGATGTGATCGAAATGCGCTTCCCAATCCAAACTGCCCGCCACCAATCCAGCCACAAACAGCGATCGCAGCAGATTTGGCTTGTCCGAGATCGGTTTGTCCAACTTGATCAGCGTTTCCGACTATACAGTTGAACAAAACCAGTTTAATTAGTCATAGCTCTCTTGATTATTCAAACGACGTATATATATATATATATAATTACAAGTGTATATATATATGGAACATAAGTCAGTATCATAGATGGCCGTTTACCTTGACCAGAAACGCGTAGAGCATTTCGAGGATCTTGAGCAACAATTTCGGCGGGCGGTGCAAACCACTCGTTGTCAGCGTCGCGAGGCAGTCGACGGCTGGCTTGACGACTTGGGGCGGGGCGCCCAGGACCAGGGATTTCAGGTCGTTTTCTAGCTGGACCATCCATTTCTCCACTAGTTCGTTGCACGCCAGTCATATTTCGAACGACGATATTGATAGTAGGTACTAGTACTACTAGAACCTAATAGCACGTGAGGTATTTCGTACCTGGTTTCTCGACACTGGGCAACACCAAGCCAATCATAGAGGCGGCCATTGCAAGCACGTGCATTTGCGTGGGTTTAGTCAACCGGTCGTCCTGCTTTAGGTACACCGTCAGCGTATCCAGGTACGGCAGCACCATCCGGGGCGACGCTTGGCAAATGACATGCAGCGTCTTGAGCGTAGCCACTCGCTGGGCCTCGTTGTCTAAGTAAGAATGATCAAATGAACAAACGAACGACAATAGAAACAACTATCCATACTAGTTTGTGGATGAAAACACATTAATATTCGCAAAACCACCAACAGACAAACAATGCGGCGAGAATCATTCGAATCAACTGTCAATCACAACATCGACAGTGATATATATATATATATATACGTTACCGTCAAACGACAAGCGCGGAAGGGTGTGGCCTTCTTCCAATTGCAGCAAAAACTCCATCAGCTCCGAGACCATTGCCGCGCACGCACTTTCTATCTCGACAGCATTCTTCGACATCAACCGGCCAATCAGCGTCACCATCCAGTCGGGATTGTGGACATGGTGCACGACGTCGATCATGGACAGCACTTTGTAGTTGGTCGCGGCAGCCTTTTTCCGAAGACTCGCCGGCGTGACGACCGTGTCTTGGTGGTGCGCGGCATGGCCGCTGCGGCTGCGGTGGCCGGACGAGCCAAACCAGACGTCCTGCAGGATGGCGAGCACGGCGTCCTTGACGCTTTCGTCTTCGCTGGCGACGCCGATCCGTTCGACAAGAGCTCGAAGCGCCTTGGACACGCACTCGGCCTCGTCGTTTGGGTTCATGGGGGTGTGCTGCAAGTACGTTTTGAAGATCTTGAGCACGCTCTTCCGCACGCTGATGCCTTTGTCCCGCAGCCGATCCGCCAACATGCCAAAGTACTTGGGGAACTACGTCCACATATGGTTATTGTTCGTGGGACTGAACTACATATATATATATATATTACCGTCAAACGACAAGCGCGGAAGGGTGTGGCCTTCTTCCAATTGCAGCAAAAACTCCATCAGCTCCGAGACCATTGCCGCGCACGCACTTTCTATCTCGACAGCATTCTTCGACATCAACCGGCCAATCAGCGTCACCATCCAGTCGGGATTGTGGACATGGTGCACGACGTCGATCATGGACAGCACTTTGTAGTTGGTCGCGGCAGCCTTTTTCCGAAGACTCGCCGGCGTGACGACCGTGTCTTGGTGGTGCGCGGCATGGCCGCTGCGGCTGCGGTGGCCGGACGAGCCAAACCAGACGTCCTGCAGGATGGCGAGCACGGCGTCCTTGACGCTTTCGTCTTCGCTGGCGACGCCGATCCGTTCGACAAGAGCTCGAAGCGCCTTGGACACGCACTCGGCCTCGTCGTTTGGGTTCATGGGGGTGTGCTGCAAGTACGTTTTGAAGATCTTGAGCACGCTCTTCCGCACGCTGATGCCTTTGTCCCGCAGCCGATCCGCCAACATGCCAAAGTACTTGGGGAACTACGTCCACATATGGTTATTGTTCGTGGGACTGAACTACATATATATATATATATATATATATATATATCGTCGTTCGTACCAGCATGGACTGCAAGCCAATGTACTTGCCCACCAACTCGACGGCGGACTGGCGCACGGACGTGGCTTCGTCCGACAAACTCAACGTGATCGCTTGATGCAGATGGTCGTCCGCCATCAACAACGGGTCGCAGTCCACAATCATGCCCAGTGCTTTCAACACCCGCGCGCGAAACGTCGGCTGGCCGCGCGTCAAAAACGTCATGATTGCCATCAGCATTTGGTCGAAATGGAGGCACAAGTCGCGGTGGGACACCAATTCCGTCACGAGCACGCGGCCCACGGCGCTCGACAGCGTCACGTTCGCCTTGAGCGCGCGGAACTCGTCGCTGAATGCGCATTGCGCGCGGTGAAACTCCTCTGCATCCACCGACACGTGGGCGCTTTGATCTCCCAGGAACATCAAGACCATGCACTGCGCTACGTTGGCATTGGAGTCGTTCACATCTACATATAAAAAAGAACCCCACTGGCGCTTAAAAACGTTGGATTCTAACAACAATCGGACGGTACGTTTGGACGCGAGGAGCTGGCGCGCGTGGTCGCGGCATTCCACAAGGGCGGGAGGATGCGTCAATGTATCGATCGGGTGCGCCTTGGCTTGGCATGCAATTTGCCGAATGGACGCGCAAATCTTGCCGAGCAGGTGCAATGCCAAGAGCGACGACTGGGACTCGAGCTTGTTTGTCTTTTGCTGCGCCATGAGGTTGGTAAGTCCGCCGCTCAGCGCCTCGAGGATCACATGCACGGCCGGCCACTCGGGCGACGGCAGCATGGCCAGCAAGTCGTCCACAAAGTGCTCAAACGTTTGCCGAAAGTCGTGCGATTCGTCCTTCTTCATGCACTTTTGCACCAACGAGTGCACAATCACACTAGACACGAGTGATGACACGTTCCGAAACTAGATGATGGATAGCATCGGGCATGATGCATGGGTTGTGTACTTACCGGGCAGTGTCGCGCACGGCGTCCATGGACACGCGGACACTGGCCTGCGCCAGCGTCACAAGCATCATCGAGATCATTTGCACATGAACGTCTCCCCCGTGCGACGACAGCTTGAACGTCCGCATGTGGCGCTTGGTCGTGGGCAGTTTGAGCAACACGGCGAAGATATCGTCCATCAAGAGCGGCCGGTGGGTCGGATTATGCAGAAAAAGGCCGCGCACCAACACGCTGGCGCGGACTTGGAGCAGGCAAATGTTGGCTTGGCTCGCTTGGTTGCCCTCGAGTGAAAACGTGTCGACCACGGCCCTCGACAGCGACAAGATCCAGCTGTCCTGGAGCTTTAGACCCGTCACGAGCTCTTCCACAGTCTCCATGAACGCACTCGTGACATGCACCAGTCCGACTTTGTCAATCTTTTTCTTGAGTGCGCCGTGATACTTGGGGTGGACCGTGCTTTTCGCGTCTTGCAATAGCTGGGACAAGACCAGATTGTCCAGCGAAGGGCACAATAGGCGTTGCAGCACCTAATGCATCCATGGTCCGTACTTTTGACGGATATGATGTCGGAGGTACGTACATGTTTGAGCAAATGAACGCAGTGCTCAATATACTCTTCCGACAAGAGACGGCGATCGATGTTGGGCGCCGTCATAATGTACAACATGCAGCTGGCCGCATCCATCGCACACCCCACGTCGTTCAATTTGGTGTAATCGATGCCAGACACTTCCCAGTCTGCGTCGCCGCTGTTGGCATACGCCACAACAAACAAATCAATCGACAAGGCGTCCGTTACCTAGACAAGGGTCACTTTGTAGTCACATTTCGACATTGTCATGGATTATACATGAAATAAACGTTTAGATGAAGAAAGGACATGTTTCCATGAATATCACAGATACGTGTAGATGCAAACGAAGAAAGTCCATGGACGTACTCTGGTGTCCAAGATGGACATGAGGTTCCCAAGCAGGTCGAACGACACGTGCTGGATCAAGTCCTTGTGGGCTTTGTGCAGCAACTGCAGCGACTGCATGATCTTCTTTGTCACGCGGGGCACGTCGGGAGAGGTGGACAATCGACCCACGAGACTGTGCAACTCTTCCTCGTACTTGTGCACAATCGCCTTCTTCTTGGATTCTTGCGTGTCGCCTGGAACTGGTGTGCTCGGCCCTTCCTCCTCGTCGTCGTCGTCATCGGCGATCTGGATGACTTTCACACGCGACAAGCGAGGGTTCTTCGGATCGCTCGTGTTCGACGATTCATGACGACGTTTACGTTCGGGGGTGGTCACATCGTGAACGTTGTCGGGCGTCTTGTGTTGCTTTGATGGAGGGTGGGGCCGATTCACATTTGGTGATAACACGGGAACGTCTGTCACGACAGTTCGAAGGAGCGGGGACAGGGTGTCCCATTGCACGACCGGGGGATTATGATCAGGTCTAGTATACACCATGAGGAGGAGCACGTCAAGTGTTCATGTGAAGCTTCATACGTACAGAAGCGACGCAGGAACGTTACGCAAGAGGTTGTTCACGCTCGCCATGTTCAGTCGAGACGCATCAATAGGCGGCAAGTTGGAGTAAGCGATTGGTGGGCGTGGTAGCGTCCATATCGACGTGTTCTCGTCGGCTCCATCAGCCCCACCGTCGATGGGGACATACAGCGGCAGTCCATGACTCATGTGCGCGCAACTGCTGCTGCAAATTTGAATTGTGACCTCGAACATTTCCAACTGGGCGCACATGATTGGTCGATTAAATAACTTATTTCAGCCAATCATATATTGTTTTATTTCTTCCGGATATCCTCGACAGGATTTTTGCTTGAAGTGATCATCCATCACCTGGCAGACGAGAAATGCTCAACGAAGCGACATGCCTTGTGGGGGTCAGCTCAACCCTTGTCGTGCAGCATGATCTGGTCAACTACCGCTGGCTCTTCTACTCCCCCGAGACGTCCATGTCGGTGGTCATCGCTCGAGCTCCGCTTCTGCAACAAGGAGGAGCTACAGCTCGCCCACAGAGGTACTCGCAAGTCCAGATCCTGTATCTCCCGTCCACACCCCAAAGCATTGCATTGCATCGACCGACGTGTCGTCTTGCCGTCGCATGCGTGGATGGGACGGCATTATTATTCAATCCCGGCCAGCCATCTCCGTCATCTTCGTCCCCTGTCCGAAATCTCGTGTGCGATGATTCGTCGTTGATATGGCACACGCAAGCCACGTGGCGGTAATGCTTCCCCTTTCAATCCATCATCATGTGTGTATGGCAGATGTGAACCGGGAATGACCACGCCTCTCAAATGGTGCGAGTCCAACGAAGACGTATGGCTCGTCGGCGCCGGCACCAAAGTGTCCATGTGGAAAGTTGTCGACGACGCCGTGTCTGTGTACTCGAACCGGTCGTTCGCCCTAGGTCATGCCACATCATCACGAGCCGTGCTCTTCGATGCATGTTCCACAGGTCGATACGTCGCCACGACCACCCATCCCCATGCTCGTCTCATAAAGGTACACCACCAATCTCCGCATGCTATGCATACGTCCACTACCTACCCACATGTACTCACTTCCACGTATCGCGAAAGGTTTGGTCGTTGAACACGTGGACTATGGAAATGACAGCGCCGTTTTGTGCCTTCCTCGGCCACCTACGAGCCATCCACTCCATCGGTACTCGTCCAAGCCCCTTCCTCATCCGCATTCCCATGCTGCGTAGAATGGCTGCGTCCAGAAGCGGAGAGTGTGCTGGACAATGCGACGCTCATGACGTTGGACGTCGGCGGGAGCCTGACGGTGTGGCGGGAAGATTCGAACGCGAGCACATTTGGGTTTCTGCGTGTATGGGTCTTGGACGAATCTTGCATTCGCATGTGTGGCTCAATCGATCGGCGCAAATCCCGTTTCAAGACGTTGCTGTGGGAGTTGCCCAGCAACGACCCTGCCAAGCCGTTGAAAGTGTGGCACACGGCCATACCGGACAAAACCCATCACTTGTACACACACACGATGGACAGAATGCACATGAAGGCCTCGAAAAGCGTCGGCTTTTCCTCCCGCGCCGGGGCCACCGCTGACACCCACGACGGTATGTATATAACAATCATACATGTTATAACATGCTATAATTTGTTATAATATTTGTTAATTGTTCTGCGTACCAGGCGAAAAGTTCATTCAAGGCAACTTGGCCTTGTCCAAGTGCTCGATCACGTACTTGTTGTATACAATCCACGACAACGGAGATCTCGGCATTTGGCGACTGGACTGCACCATGTTCTTGGTACGCCATATATGCGTTTTCTTTCGACCGACCGAGCGTTCTTCTGCGACGACGTTTCCCGTTATGTTATATTTCGCCAATCTGTTTTATATACTAGTATATATATATATATATATATATATATATATATATATATATATATATTCTATCGACGATGATATGATGATGGGTAGACATCGACACCGCGCGTGACGCAGCTGTGTACCACATCCGACCTTGATCTCGTCCATGCCAAGCCGATGCATGCGTCCGTGGTCGATGTCTTTGCGCGTACGTACTACATTCACTATGGGATATGAAAATGAATGTGTGTGACACTGTATGTTATACATTCACTCTAAGAATGAATGTATGTGTGACTTGTTTGTTATGGGGATATGTGGTAGCGCCGCCACACAACCTGCCGCCGCTGGACATTTCGTTTACGCTGCTGCAGTGTCCCTCCCATGACCTCCACGCAGTGTCACTGCATGTGGCGCCGCTTCCTCCATCTCCTTCTTCCACCAACCCAGTCGAATACTCTGTCACAAACAAGCTCGTCCTGTCCACGGGGTCGACTCTGCATGGCATCCACAGCGTCGTGTCGGGCACTCCAGACTCGTCCATGCTGGTCGTTCGAGATCGCGCCGGCCACGCCGTCGTGGTAGAATGCGACGCTGTATCCCATCCATCGATCGTTCTTTCAAACGTCCTGGCCGTAACAGTATCGCAGGAGGCGTCGGTAGTGTTTTACCTTCGTTCCAGTACGCCATCATCGGCCCTTGCATTAAGTTGTGTTGGCTTCAAGCATCAGGACGATCATGTTGGCGATCCTCCTCCTTGCCATACCTTGTGGGAGGACCTGCTAGAGATGGCGTTGCCTGAACACGAGCCTTCCGATGGGGAAGGCGGCTGGGCGTTGAGTTGTGCAAAAGAAGACGACGTGGTGGATTCTGCGACAACGTCAGCGTCGCATGTGTTTCGACTGGTGGCCGTGTCGCCGCACGGCGGGGTCTGGCTGTGGCGCGTACAAGCCGAGTCGGCTGGTCGGGGTCCGCGGGTGCTAGGAACCGCGTCCGTGCCGCCCCCGACGGCGCTGCCTCGTCAGTCCATCCTCCTCGCCTCGTTCATGCCATCGTCCTCGTCGCTGTTTGTGACGGTGGGAAGGCTAGACCCGTCGTCTTCGGTGCAGTTCTGGCACATCACAACATCCGACGGTGACCGTCTTGACTGGAGAAGCAGCAGCAGCCGGGCTCCGATGCTCGTGCCGTCCACCGCCGTCGTCCGCCGCGTCGAGTTGCATCGATCGGGGTTTCTCGCGCTCTTGTCATCATTGGATGAGCATGCCGCCCCCAAGAAGGAGGCGTGGATGAGTGTCCAGCACATGTGGGATCCGCGGGCCGTATCCCACTGGGCTGTGGACGCTGACATGCAGTGTATGACGTGGCAACACGACGGGTCGCAGCTCGTGGCGATCTCTCCCACGGCCGTGTATGGCTTCAACGCAGCTCACGGCACGTTGTTGTTTTCACACTCGTGGCTTTCCCCAGGGGTCAGGGGGGGTGGAGCCCCCCCCCCCACGTCTATTTGCATGTCCGTCGATCCTTCCATCATGTACGTGGCCCACGGCGCGTTCTTGTCGCAAGTGCATGCTGCCCCCCCTCCCCCCGCTTCTTCGTTTTCCTCCCCCCCATCCCCCTTCTCTGTACAAAGCTATCAGCATCCTGTGTGGACTCCATGGAATCTGCTGCATTTACTCTTGGACGGCCGCGTCAAAGCGACGAGGCGCGTCCTACAAGCACTTGTGGACGCGATTTCCATCAACGAAGCCCAAACATTTGTGGACATGGCAACGTCCACACTTGTGCTGCCGTGGTTACCGTGGTCCCATGTCATGTACCCCCGAGAAGTCGACGGTGACGACCGAGTGACGTTTGTGGCCAAGAAACCACAACGCAGCCAGTGCACGGCCGCCAACTTGTTTGCGCCGGCGACTCGTCTTGATCGTCGCAATAGTACGCCCAACCAAACCCTTGAAGACGTAGTGGACGTCGGGGCGTTTTTTAACGTTCCGAACAACCACGCGCGGCTGTCGTTTCTGCTGGAAAGAGACCGCTCGGCGTTTCAAACGATCTGCAGCGTCGTAGCAGCATGCGAACAACACGCGACGGACATGCCTGGGCTGCGATTCTTGATCCTGGCGGCGGTAGCGGAGGGGGGGGATGGACGAGGCATGATGTGCGCCGAGGCCGTCATATGGGCCCGCCTCACGTCCATGGACCTATTCGCGCTGCCGATGTTTCAACATGGAGGCGACAATTCGATGGACTGGCATCGCATGCAAAAGCTACGTGTACCGTTTTGGCTCGACGATATAGCCCGACTCAAGCAAACCACTGAGCGTATGGCTAACCGCGCATATGCTGGTATGGATCGATTTATATATATATATATATAAGTGAGATGTGTATAAGTCTGTGCATCATAACGATAACAACACTGTGTAGCAACCAAAGACCCGTTTGCAGTGGCACTGTACTTTGTCTTGTTGGCCAAGACAAGGTTGCTCTCGAACGTGTTTCGCCTGGCACATGAGACGAAAATTGCAGACCTCTTGGCCAACGACTTTGACGACGACCGGTGGAAGGCGGCAGCGATTAAGAACGCGTTTGTGCTTAAATCCAAGCAACGGTAGGTTGGATTTATCATCTAGACTTATGATGTCCTCCGTTGTGTGTAGGTACCTCCTGGCTGCCGCGTTCTTTTTGCTCGCCAACAAGGTGTACGAAGCCGCGTCCATCGCCGAGCTGGCCGACCCGAGCTTCGCGCTGTCGTTTCTAATCCTCCGATTGTCAGAGCCGACCTCGTTGACCGACTTGGGCCCTGTGACCATCCAGTTTGTCCGAACAGTGCTGCTGGACAAGGCGGAAGTAGCCAACGACGTGTACATGCAGTGTCTGTGCCGGCTCTACTTGGACAACCGCCTCGTGTTGGAGCCGTTCTTAGCGCCGCCACCGCCCGTCGCTACGATGACGTCTGCTTCCATGATGTCGAATACGTACTGGCAGCACGAGTCGCTGGCTGGAGCGTGTCGGTTGGTCCAGCATGGAGCGGCAGGTATCGACAACGAAGCTGACGAGGCAAGAGTCGTGGCTTTGCACTGCATGGTACGCAAAATATATGCGTTTATATATATATATGCGTTTATATATATATATTTACTTTGGAAGTATCTCTTATACTTTGCTTGTTGCAATTGCCAAGATTACATGTCTACATTGGCTCGTACGGACGGACGGGGGCCATGTATAAATATATATATATATATATATCAAGGCATTCCTACTACTACTAGAGTCCAACATTTGTAGAACTATTATGTATTAATATTGTGTTTCTTTTTATTTGTTCCGTGTTTTGTTTTGTTTCACCATGGACTACTACTAGTACTACTATTACTACTACTACTACTAGCAACCAAAGACCCGTTTGCAGTGGCACTGTACTTTGTCTTGTTGGGCAAGACAAGGTTGCTCTCGAACGTGTTTCGCCTGGCACATGAGACGAAAATTGCAGACCTCTTGGCCAACGACTTTGACGACGACCGGTGGAAGGCGGCAGCGATTAAGAACGCGTTTGTGCTTAAATCCAAGCAACGGTAGGTTGGATTTATCATCTAGACTTATGATGTCCTCCGTTGTGTGTAGGTACCTCCTGGCTGCCGCGTTCTTTTTGCTCGCCAACAAGGTGTACGAAGCCGCGTCCATCGCCGAGCTGGCCGACCCGAGCTTCGCGCTGTCGTTTCTAATCCTCCGATTGTCAGAGCCGACCTCGTTGACCGACTTGGGCCCTGTGACCATCCAGTTTGTCCGAACAGTGCTGCTGGACAAGGCGGAAGTAGCCAACGACGTGTACATGCAGTGTCTGTGCCGGCTCTACTTGGACAACCGCCTCGTGTTGGAGCCGTTCTTAGCGCCGCCACCGCCCGTCGCTACGATGACGTCTGCTTCCATGATGTCGAATACGTACTGGCAGCACGAGTCGCTGGCTGGAGCGTGTCGGTTGGTCCAGCATGGAGCGGCAGGTATCGACAACGAAGCTGACGAGGCAAGAGTCGTGGCTTTGCACTGCATGGTACGCAAAATATATGCGTTTATATATATATATGCGTTTATATATATATATTTACTTTGGAAGTATCTCTTATACTTTGCTTGTTGCAATTGCCAAGATTACATGTCTACATTGGCTCGTACGGACGGACGGGGGCCATGTATAAATATATATATATATATATATCAAGGCATTCCTACTACTACTAGAGTCCAACATTTGTAGAACTATTATGTATTAATATTGTGTTTCTTTTTATTTGTTCCGTGTTTTGTTTTGTTTCACCATGGACTACTACTAGTACCACTATTAGTACTAGTACTACAAACTCCACAAGGACATATTATATTCCATCTTGGTGAATAATATATATATATATATATTCTGTAGGCGGCCACTAGATTGCATGCCCAGGGCTATGGTTTTCTCGGGCATCGATTGCTTTCCGACCTCAGTATCGTGTTCCCATCGGTGACATCCTTGGATGTATTTCCATGGGTGGCGAATCTCCGCCATGAGCTGGCTCGGCTGTGTGTGTCTGACCAGCTGCAGACCGTGTGCTCAACCTTATCACTTGCGATCGACACGTCTATTGCCTCTGGGTCATTTGACTGGGATTGGCAAACGAGGATGGTTGAAGCGTCCAGCTTCTTCAGTCCGGACGTACCGCCCCCCGCCGTCGTCCAGCTGTGCCGCCGCCACTCCTCCGTGGCGTGGATGATCGCATCCCATCATCATCTGCAGACGGCGTCGGCGCCAATCGCCGCTCAAGTCGGCGTCATCATCCGCGCCATGCAGGCGTCCCCCGGGACCTCGTCGGTGGTTCGTCCAGTTGGGCATGCCACGCAGTCTCTGATCGAGTATTTGCACGTGATGCAAACACACGAATCGCCCGACGTCGTCCGCCTCGCGACTGGCGCCATCTACACGGGGATGTTTGCCTTGTTTGTGGCCGTAGCATGGCACCGCCGCCTCCCTCGTTGCTGTGTCGTGCGCTTCGTATCGCTGTTGTGTCCGCAAAAAGAAATACTCGTCAGTCCACAACATGATGACATGTGTCTAGTGTGCATCGAGTTTACAAATCCCCGCCGCCGCCGCCGCCAGCTACTGCCGTCCCTGCGCCAGGACCTGCCCGCATTGCATGACATGGTGCGCCAGCTACGCACGTTGAACCCACCACCATTATCCTCGTCCTTACCATCGTCGTCTGCGACCGACGGCGGCTGTTGGTGCTGGACGGCCCTGGTTGCGCTGCTGCACGAGACCATGGCGGCGCATGTGCTGCGGTTGACCGACCAGCTCGACAATGCCCAGTCGTTGCAACACACGTGGCAAGCCTATACCACGCCTCGAATCGTTCGGCAGTTGAGGGCGTGTCGGAAACAAGCGGCCACGCCAAGCTCGGACCATGGCGACGACGACGACGGGTGTGTGTGGCAGGACCTGATCCAGCTGGTCGTCCCCAACACGACGGCCGTCCCGCGAGTCGGGATCGTCGCGAGTGAATACGATGATGGTGGTGTTCGTGGTGGGGGGGGGGTTGCAGAGGTGATTTACAGCTCGGACGTACCTGGGGAATCCATTCGAAGCATGTGCTGCAACACACAGCAACGGAGCACAGTAGTGCTTTGCAACGGTCGGATGCTGTACCGAGCGTTGGCCAAGAAGCCACCGAAAACGTCTAATATCACGTCATCTTGTCAGGTATGATCCAGTATGATGACCATGATGATCATGACGAGTCTGCTGCTGCTATAGCTGCACGTGAATGCCAAGTATACGCCCCCAGCCGTGTTCTTTGCCGGAGGACACCACCACGATGGACATGTACTACTACTCCTATTACTATTACTACTACTAACTATTACTACTATTACTATTACTACTATTACTATTACTACTACTACTACTCTATTACTATTACTACTACTCGATTACTATTACTACTACTATTACTATTACTACTACTACTATTACTACTACTACTACTACTACTATTACTACTACTACTATTACTATTACTACTATTACTATTACTACTCTATATACTACTATTACTACTATTACTTTTATTATTACTATTACTACTACTACGTACTACTACTACTTACTAGTATTACTACGACACCGTTGCTACTGCTGTCATGCAATGAAAGATTTGTTTGGTGGATGTGTAGGTCAAAGTGCCGTCCATGTTGCTATCCCCCCAACCAGACAGCAAAGGAAGTAGTAGTAGTAGTAATAGTAGCTACAAACCCGTTGCTGTCCAGTCGCACCCTTCGATGCCCGTCTTTTGCAGCGGCACGGCCACGGGGTCGGTGGAAGTGTGGCGGTTCGACCAGATCTCGACATGCAACCTATTCGAGCACCAAGTGTCGACTGCGGTATGATGTGTAGATGCATATGATTCACGTAATGACATATGTATTCATGTAGACGAACGCACTCACGTTGGCACCTCGACGGGACATCCACCGCCTTCGCTTTGCCCAATCCGGCTACACGGTACCCCCCCCACCCCCCATGATCCATGATCACCACCACCAACCAACGGATGATATGAATGCATGATAGCTCGGCGCGTGCGATGCATTGGGGTTTGTGTACTTGTGGAACTTTGCGAGCGAAGGGTCGTCGGCGTGTTATGCCCATCTCCAGGTATATACATGTACATATATATATATATATACTGTATCGGATCTCGTTTCTGCGACGATGTATATATATATATATATATATATATATGTACCAATGCGAGCATTTTGTCACACAGTGTCACAACCGAGGCACGCGGGACTTTGCGTTTTTGAACGCGTCGAGTTGCGTCGCGTCCGTCGGCGCCTCCACCAAGTGAGTAGTACCGCCAAACAATATGTGTGAAAAAAGATTTTTTTTAGGAAAAAAAACTTGTGCCTGTGGGATACGTTGTTGCCGCCGCACAAAGCGCTCATCTGTGCGCCGCTGTGCCATCCCGTGGGCGCGGCGTCCGTGGTCTTCTCGTCCAGGCATCAGGTAATTAACGTGGGAGCTACGATGAGAATGGTATGAGGATGGACTACTACTAGCTCGTCATTTCCGGCGGCGAGAGCGGCTCCCTGAGCATCTTTGACGTTCGCCAGCAACGCGTGCTGTATGCCGTGTCGACCGCCCACGACAGCTGCGTCACGACGTTGGCGCTGCACCCGCAAGGCCACTGCGTCCTCTCTGGGTCGGCCACGGGGGACGTCAAGGCAAGCAACTTGCTCGCGAATCCTTCATTATCGTCGTATCCCATGGAAAATGTATCGTAGATATGGTCGTTGCCGCTGTTCCGAGAACTGTGCAGCTGGGGAAACAGTGCTGGCATGACCACCAAGGCACGCCATCAGTCGGCGAGCTTCCTCATGGACGCATCGTCCACGTTTGCCGCGGCCACGGTAACGCGTCTCCTTGTGTTGGTCCCATACACGCCCGGGAAATGATGATGGACAACATGTAGGCCGTGACCGGGATCACGGATGCGTTTGCAACAGAAGACTTCTTTTACGCGAGTGGATCGGATGGCGTGATTCAAAGATACCAAACTCCTATCGTTACGGCCCTGTAATATGTAATCAAGCGCCGTCGCGTAAACAAGTTCTTCCGCGGCGACGGTATAGCCGACGCATGGAATCGATTATTGCGCTCCTTGTACATAAAAGTCTAACGCCAAGTTCACTAGGTGCTCTGTACGCTTAGAAGTTTAATGAGACCATGCTGCACTGACGCCGTGTTACTGTTTTGTAAGGAATGTGATGGCGAAATTGGAAATATAAGATGCCGATGAGAAATTTCTCAGTGCCGTGGGTGGTGTTAAAAAACACCAGGTTGTATACGAGGCGACAGGGAGACGTCACCTCAATGAAGCGGAACACGTTCCAATGTCAAGCAATTTAAGCCGACGACGTGAACTTGGTCACGGCCTTCGTGCCTTCCGACACGGCGTGCTTGGCCAATTCACCGGGAAGCATGAGGCGCACGGCGGTTTGGATTTCGCGGGACGACAAGGTCGACTTCTTGTTGTAGCGGCTCAATTTGCCGGCTTCCGACGCAATGCGCTCGAAGATATCGTTGATGAACGAGTTCATGATGGACATGCCGCGCTTGGAGATACCGGTTTCAGGGTGCACTTGCTTCAACACCTTGTAGATGTAGGTGGAGTACGACTCAATGCGCTTGGTCTTGCGGGACTTGCCCTTCTCGCCGGCTTTCTTGGGGGCCTTGGCCGACTTCTTGCTGGGGGTCTTCGCCATGATGGATTGCGCTTTTGAACGGAAATTCAGAAATGAACTCTACCACCGAGGCCGCGAAAGGATATCCGGTATTCCGGATAATTTCAATTCTCCCTCCAATTTGAATGCGTTTTTGGAGGGCGGTTTGCCGGGCTCGAAATCTGGGCATTTGATTGGCTCGATCCAATTTGAGATCGGTGATTGGCGGGATTTTTCAACCAGCTAAACTAGAGCATCCACACCTCATTGATCAAATTCACACGTCAAGTACACTCAAGAACATGTCTGGTAAAGGAAAAGCAACCGGCGGCCGCGGCAAGAAAGGCAAGTCCTCGTCCCGTTCGTCCAAGGCCGGCCTCCAATTCCCCGTCGGTCGTGTCGCCCGTTTCTTGAAGAAGGGCCGCTTCGCCCAACGCATCGGTGGCGGTGCCCCCGTGTACCTCGCCGCCGTGTTGGAATACCTGTGCGCTGAAATCTTGGAACTTGCCGGCAACGCCGCGCGCGACAACAAGAAGTCCCGCATCATCCCCCGCCACATCCAATTGGCGGTCCGCAACGACGAAGAATTGAACAAGTTGTTGGGCGATGTGACCATCGCGTCCGGCGGTGTGTTGCCCAACATCCACAACATTTTGTTGCCCAAGAAGTCTGCCACCGCTGGTGTCGTGACCAAGGACGGCAAGAAGAGCAAGAGCTCTGCCTCGCAAGACTATTAAATTGTCCGCGGTGGCACCGTCCCCCTCCCCTCTATGCAAAGCATGACGTGAGTCACGCGATGTATTCATACCTGGCTTTTTTAAAAGCCACCCCTCTCTCGAGAAATCCTTCGTGCTGTCGAATCCTCATATCTAATTATCCTTGACGTCTTGTACTAGTCGCTGTATCCAATAGGATCACCTCCTGGAGTGCTCCACCCCGCAGGAGACGCGTGTGCGTACATCACCACATGGCTCTTGATCCAATGATCTTTTTGCTTTGGAGTAGTCATAATGTAAGCGTAACATCGTTCGCAGTCGCATCGGGGTGACAGTGTAGTGGGAGGAGGTTTCATGGCCCGGTTCCTCTGCATTGACGAGAATGCGGAGCTGTTCCATGTCGGCAAGCATTTCAATGACACACGCAATGATCGGTCTCGATGTGCCTCGGATCTATCATCGCACATGCATGCATGCATGGCCGACCGCCTATCGTTTGTACGTTTACCTACTATTACTGAAACGCCGATCACTTCATCGTCGGCCAACATGTCACGATGTTTGTGCAGCATGGTATGACACTCCATGAAGCAATATGGCTATGTTCCCTACTAGAACACCGCCAGGAACCTTCTTCATGCGGCAGCATGGAGTGCTTGGTGGCAGAATTCGTCGTTGTTGGGACGTAAACTAAAATCCAGAGTGAATGCGGTTGACGAGTTTTTTCGACCTTTTCGCTGAATGATGTTGGTTTTGCAAGTCATCTAGGGCATTTGGCATTTAGCGTAGAGGCAGCGAGAGGAGACGACGATATGGCGCTGTATGTGTGGGGAAAGAACTGCGCGTTGGACCTAGCGGCCACGGAGCGTGAGAAGACCGTCGTGTACCCGGTACATCCTCATTCATGCGCAGCCGCATGTGATAAGGACGAGCGTAGACACTGATGGAGCATTTTGGCAGTGACGTCGTGACAGACTACGCCGCAGGCGACAACCACGCGTTGGCCGTGACGGAGTTCGGTGATGTCTATTCCTGGTATATCGTCTAATGAATGCAAGAGAGCATGCAAGTCACGTTCCACGCCGTAGGGGTCGCGGAAAGGACGGCGAGCTCGGCCATGGCGAGCCGCGAGAAGACCTCCCGATCCCTGTCAAGGTCAAGGGGTTGCAAGAGCATATCGTTGTCAATGTCGCATGTGGCAACATCCACTCGATGGTATGCATCTTTGCGCATCTCCTTTTGATACCTTCTGTAGGCCACGACGATCACAGGTCACGTGTACATGTGGGGTCTGTTACACGACGAAGTGCTTGCAAACAACCATGGCACGCCCGACGATGTTTCGTCTTCCGGCATGCTGGTCGGGATGGCCGAAGTCCGCGCCTCCACCCAGAACGACCCGATCTTGGCGCGTGTCGTGCGGGACGCCGAGGCCGCATATAGGGAAGGCACGAACGAAGTGAGCGACTTTGAGCAAGGCGTGGATAAGATGACTGTGGTACGTCGACACTCCAATTAGTCGGTCGTTCAATATAGAGACATGTTTACGGGTCTACCTATTTACATGCTTTTCTTTGCATTTTCGCGTCGGAGTAGCATCGCCATCGGCAGTCCGTCCCGCGACTAGCAACATCTCTAACTGGCCATTTCATCACCAAAGTCGCAGCCGGCGCCGGACACAACCTGGCGCTGAGTGCCAACGGCGACGTGTTTAGCTGCGGGTACAACGAGCACGGCCAGGTAGAAATACGATATATAATGCAATTGGGTACAAATATATATATATACCTATTGCATTGTGATATATCTATTACATTGTGATTGAGGAAGGGTAACCCTAGCTCGGGCTCGGCCATGCCAACACCATGCCAAACTTCCAACAGGTATACAAAGTTACTCAATGCCGTGGATATACTAATAGTGGAGTACTACTACTACTTTCTCAGACGGATGGAGTAGATCCTCGGGCTGCAAGGTTTGTTTGTGCATCACATCGTGTGTGGCCACCAGCACAACCTGGCGCAAGTTGAGCTGGACGGCGTCTCGCGCTGCTTTACATGGGGCCTGGGGTATATACGTCCATCTTTCTAGGGAGATACAAGGAAGGTCACGATGAGGCTTTGATTGTAGAGCCCTCGGACAGCTCGGCCACGGCACTCGCCGGTCGTTTGCGGTACTTCGTTTATCCACCTTGTCTTTTTTTACCCAAAAGTTTGTGCGGATTTTTTGCCAAATCGATCGATCGATACGCATCGTCTTGACTTTTGTATGGAAAGATTGTCCAATCTCACACTAATTTCAGTCACACACTAATTCGATGTTGTATTGGTTGAGGAGTGGATTTGATTGGCTACTTGATTCGTGATGATCTGGGTGTTTTGATTGGTCGTATATCGATTGTCTGCCGATTGGGTTATTCTGGTCATTCGATTGAGCACCACCCTACTCGAATTTCGAATCAACAGTGCAAACAAGGGTATTTGTTATATATATTTATACTATTACGTTTCGTATCATAATGTGTGATTCCGACGCCGCCGGTACCAAACTATGCCACGTGCTAAGCAATCACTCATGATCTAGTCGCCGAAACTAGTGGAAGGCATCGCTGGCGCGATTGTCAGCGTTGGAGCGGTAGATTTCAACACGTTACTGCGATGCCAATATGTGACACCGTGTAGGGAAGCCATCATAGTGTCGCTGTGGACGAAGATGGAGCAGTGTTTACGTGGGGCCACAGCGAATACGGCCAGGTACTCATTTGTTCCATCGATGTTGTAGAATAGTAGGGAATGAATATTTATATATATTATTTATTTATCGAATATATAAAGGAGAGAATGATAGCACGGTGTGGCCACGGCCGGCCACGACTTGTACGACGCCCGCGAGTACTTTGTCCCTAGACGACAAATGACATTGGCCAACACCGTTCCTATTGCGTCCGTGTGTTGTGGTAAATATATATATATATAAATATTTGCAAGATGAAAAAATAATCCTAAATATTTATATATTTATATATATGGAATGCTTCAGGCTCGCATTTCACCCTGGCCACGGGCCGCGATGGCAAATTGTACTCTTGGGGGTGGAACACGTACGTCGACACTATTATCGTTTTGTATGACGCTCATTTGATGGATTGCAATCGTATGAAGTCATGTTTATGCAATATATGCTACTATTGACGTATAAAAGTAATAATATATAAATCACGAAACTATTTGTAGCTTTGGGGTACTGGGGCTCGGTCACTTTATGACCACGACGACCCCGCAAAGTTTGGACAAGTTGAACGGATACATGGTCACCCGTGCAGTGGTATATATTGTCTATAATATAAAATATATCCAAAAATATATTATTTTGATAGGCTGGATGCAACCAATCGGGTGCGATCGTCGACTGCATAGGCGCGCCCCATGCGATGCGTTTTCGTCATTTGGTCGCACCAGACGCTGGTCATAATGACCACGTCGATGTATTGGAAAAAGTATATTCTTCATAGATATATATATATATATATATTATATATAGAACACTAAACGGATATTGTGTCGATCGATGTAGCGGTTTGACCTGGCATTGACTCTGGCTACCAATACCAAGGTAATGCCATATACTATTATTTACTATCTCAACGGCACATGTTTTCGAAAATATATATGTGGATATATATATATATATATTTTTTCGAAAATCCACCAAATTCGTATGTATCTAGGTGACATTTCCGACGCACTGGCTCTTCCTGAAAGCAAGATGTCCGTACTTGTTTGGGTATTGCCGAGCTTCGGCGGCCGGTTCTGCTCATGCCCACGACCTGCCGCTGGTGACGCTGGAGTTCCCAGACTTGCCCATGCTTGACAGTCCCGTACGTGTGTCGAAATGAATTAATATATTTTGGCTGTCGAGCTTACATAAATATTATTATAGATATTAAAAGCGATTTTGGTGTACTTGTACACCGATCGGTTGGAGCTGGCACTGCACAAGTTGACCGCGCTCAAGTCGGTCGCTCAAGCGTTTGATCTGGTAAAAGTGTCAAAAGCGTGTGTCAAACTGACATTATTTTTTCATGGCAAAATGATATTTTATTCTAAATAGTGACATTTTGACTACGATAGTCCATTTCTATTATTACTTGGATGGTTTTAATTTCTATTTCAAAGTATTCACATTGTTAATATACACTTATTTCCGCCGTGTTTTGATGTTGAAGTGTACTACTACTAGCCATTCTTGGCGGCGCAATGCGATATGCGCACGGGACGCCACTGCGGCCGCCTGGTCACGTCCACTTTTGCCCAAGACATGGCGTCCGTGGCGCTGACGGCGGAGTTTGCAGACACGTGGTTCGACTGGCCTGTCGACGACGACGGACTCGTGGTCAAGATCCCTGCGCACCGCGTGGTGCTGTGCGAGGCACCCTACTTTGCGTCCATGTTGTCGGGGCGGTTCCGAGAAGCGTCTCGGGATGATGCCTCGTTGAGTATGGCTGGGATGGCGGCGGACGGTATGGACGTCTACGTGTTCCAGGCGGCGCTACAGTGGATGTACACGGGGTCCCGCGTTGAATTGGACGCCATGGCGTTCGATCAAGGTACGGAAGGAACTAGGAAGGGAGGATGGCTGATGGGTTTGTGTGGAATAGTCGTGGAACTGCTGGTGATGGCCAACATGCTCGGGTTGGACGGACTCGTAAGCGTGTGCACGTCCATCCTTTCCAAGCTCGTTGCGACCTCCAAGTCCTCCGACGTCTCAAGCGTGTGCTTTGAGGTGGCCGAGAGGTACGTCATGAGAAGATGATCGTCACCTCATCCTCGGCGATCTACCGTAGCCTCAACATGCAGCGCTTGAAGACACAGTGCGAAGTCATGCTCCGCGCAGTAAACACTACAGCCTAGAGTGTCCAGTTGATGTCAGCTTTGGATGGAAATCAAAATAAGGAAAAAAAGGCCAATTCTTCTTCGCATTTTGTCAAAATGTTGAAATATTTCCTCAATTCGCAAAAAGATCGATGATAACATTCCAATTATTTACGGATAACATACCGGAATGTGATTGCTCATGTTGAACAAGCATGGAAGGGAAGGGTTCGACCATTGCGGCCTACATTCGTCGGTTCCGCGGCCCTCCGACGTCCCGAGAAGAGAGATCCCGCAAAGATAGGGCCCAAGACTTTTGGTGGGTGGACAAGACAACGTCCCCAGATACATCCCGTGGGTCTGTACAGGAACAACTTGCAGACTTGAACGACGACAACGGCAATGCGGAAACCAACGACAATGACGGCGGCGATGCTAGCGCTAGCGTTGCCTCCTATGAAGAAGTCAGCGGGAATCATGCTGCGTCAGACAAAGCTATGTCCATGGATGAGCTTTCAGCAACGATAGAACCAATCACATCAAATGCACGACCGTCGCCACCACCGTCGCCGCCGCCACCGCCGCCTCCACCATCCACGCCGTTGCCGTTCGACAATTCCTTCGCAGGCCAAAGCAGCGACTCCTTTGTTCAACCGTCCAGGCCCCTTGCCATGGACAACGACCTGCATGCTCTCAACAAACTCCACGAGTTCCACCCTTCATTTTGGGACGACTTTGCTTCCAACAGGTCATCGTCATTTCTGGATTCTCACGTGGATATCCCTGCTACATTCTCCTCGACGCATCTCCACATGGATGGACTCGACGCGCAAGGCGGGGGAGGTTCCATGAGCAGCAGCATCGAGTCGGCCTGGTACTCGGTCCACCCAGACGACGTGCTCGTAGAAGATCCGGAAGTGACGATCCACCGACTCCGCTCTCGACTCGGCCTTCTCGACGCGCCTTCGTATGCTTCGTTGCCTCTTTCCCAAGCAGTTCATTCGTTTCGCTCGGACCATGTCGACCCCCCATTGCAAGATGGAGTCGCTCCATTGGCATCGCCATTCGACACGACGTTCCATGTTGACGACGTTTTCAACCAAGTTGCTGCGAAAGTTGCCGCAATAGATAGCAATTTCCCACCGACGACAGAGCCACACAGTGTGCCTCAACCCGTCAGTCATGCACTCCCGATACAAGAACTCATCCCGACGCCCCCTCCGACACCGACTGTAGTACCCTTGATACAAGACCCTGCCGTCATGTCCCCAATCTATGGACCGCCGCCACCAATAGCTCTGTCATCGCCCCCCCACGAATACCACACATTTCCAGCAGAAGAGTGTCATGGGCATTTCAAAGCATGTAAAACACCGACGCCTGCTGCCGACCAAGTTGATCCCCTGCAAGCCACTTCGTCGTTTCTGGTTCCCAATCCAGAAGAGAGCTCAAACCCTCCCGCGGGGCGTCCGTCTGGGGACGTCGTCGCGCCTCCCTCCGCCAAACCACGTGGTTCAAGTGACAAGAAACCCCCTCGACGACCGAGCGTCGGCATTGCGTTTCGCCCCCCCACGAGTCGACCAGATCTCCCCTTGCGGGCCACACACAACGCTGTGCCAGTCCAAGTCACTGGAACGGCCCCCTCTACAAACGCTGTGCCAGGCCAAGTCACTGGAACGGCCCCCTCTACAAATGCTGTGCCAGTCCAAGTCACTGGAACGCCCCCCCCTCCAAACGCTGTGCCAGTCCAAGTCACTGGAACGGCCCCCCCTCCAAACGCTGTGCCAGGCCAAGTCACTGGAACGGCCCCCTCTGCAGAAGACGACGTGGGCGATGTCGTCGAGGGGCTCGTGGCGTCCGTCGTCTTGTCGTGGGTGGCGGCGGCTCCCGTTGTGAGCGTCCCAGTAGTGAACCCCATCGACCTCATCGACCCCATTGACCTCATCGACCCCATCGACCTCATCGGCCCCATCGACCCCATCGACGACGACGACGGCAGGGGCGAGGACATGCGCACAAACGACGCGAGTCCTCCTCCTGACCCGAACGACGATCGCATTGTGTCGGTGGACGCATCGATGAGGCCAGAGCAGCCAAGGGACAGTGCAGTTGACCCCGACGTGCCGCATGCTTCCATGCTACTGGAGGCCAGGGACTGGGACCAGCATGCGCCGTCGCCCCAGGAAGTGGAGGATGATGACGACACTTGCAAATACTTGGACGACGACGTGGTGCGAATGCTCGTGCATCGGATCTTGCTGTGTGAGGAGGCGCTTGCCATCCTCAACGCGAGACAAGGGCTGCAACGGGCACTGGCATACGAGGGTTAAAATAGACAAGTGACAGATGTGCAAGTATTGGTGATTCCGTCGTTGAGTCCTGTTATAAATTATACCCCGTGGATTTCAATAGTTCACATCTGAATTCGAATGACAATTGGTGGTGAACATCTAATAAACTGTATAATTCGATATGCGAAGCATTGCCCGGCGTTGATTGGCGGCATGACCATCTAGCCGTTTGATTGGTCTGTCTATGAACTCTTCCGTTTGATTGGTGGAATCGCAGGAAGTTCAGTCTACATCAATCGACTTCGTATCTTCCGAATATGTCTGGCAAAGGAAAAGCTACAGGCGGCCGCGGCAAGAAGGGCAAGTCGTCGTCCCGTTCGTCCAAAGCCGGACTCCAATTCCCTGTTGCTCGCGTCGCTCGCTACTTGAAGAAGGGCCGGTTCGCCCAACGTGTGGGAGCTGGCGCCCCCGTGTACCTTGCTGCTGTCTTGGAGTACCTGTGCGCTGAAATCTTGGAATTGGCTGGGAACGCCGCGCGTGACAACAAGAAGGCTCGCATCATTCCCCGCCATATTCAACTGGCTGTCCGCAACGACGAAGAGCTGAACAAGCTGTTGGGCCATGTGACGATTGCCTCGGGTGGGGTGCTGCCTAACATCCACGCCGTCCTCTTGGCAAAGAAAGGAACGCCTGCAACTGTCCTGGCCAAGACACACGCCAGCAAATTCTCGGCCTCCCAAGACTATTGAGTTGCCTTCTTGCATCGTACATAATTCCGTTTTTGTCGTTGTGTTGCTCCTCTATATTCATATCGCCACAGCAAATAACGATTTCTAAGACACTTTTAAACGAATACCATACTATTAATAGTTCCGATATCTTCGGGAGCAATACGTATCAATGGATATCCGGTTTACGAAATGAGCAATTTCATTGGCCACTTCCTAAAACATAGCGATTGATTGGCCAGTTCGGTATCTTTTGCGAATATGATTCGTATATACTGCATGATTGGATAAAACTCGTCATCCATGACGAATCACATCGTGACATCGATATATTGATTCATCCCAAGATCTAATATGCTTACAGTAGAGAGGTTTTGCAACTCATCTTTATCATTACCCTCAGCCACTACTGACAAAACCAGAAGTGTACCTCGCAAACTTAATTAATGATAATGTGAAAACGAATGACTAGGTCGTGGATTTGGCAATTTGTACGGACAGTTATCTTTATCATCGCATTCGACCAAGCCAATCAGGAGCTTCT